>NC_139703.1:1405895-1408395 GCF_964188405.1 Protomyctophum parallelum
TAAACCAATAATTTGAGGACTGGCTGATTCCGGCACAAACAATTTATTGGCTCAGAAATGCGATAACAAAAAAAGAAAGAAAATATTAATGAATTCAAGTCTTCATGGGGTGTGAAATTGATAGAAAATAAGCCATTGTTTGGGTGAACTACTCATTTAACAGCAACAAAAAAACTAAACGAACACAAACAAAAGCATCAGGTTGCTTGTGTCCAAAATACAGTTCCCACTTTACTGTAAGACCCTCAAGAGTTTCAGTAGCTTACATTCACCTTCAATAAATATCATAAATATGTTTTTTTTTTGTTACCTAAAAACCCAAAGCTGTGAGATGCTTTTATTTTCATCAGAGCATATTTCTTCCACGTCGTCACAGGAGGCCCATTATGGATCAGGTTGCCGTAATTTTCCCCCTCCACCCCCAAGGCCTAAAATGAGCAAATCGGCTACGGGACCTCATCATCAGCGCATCGATATTATAATCTGATCCGCAAGAAACGCCTATACTGCCCCGGTCATTCGGTTTGGCTTTAGAGAGAGAGAGAGAGAGAGAGTGAGAGAGAGTGTGTGTGTGTATGTGTGTGTGTGTGTGTGTGTGTGTGTGTGTGTGTGTGTGTGTATATGTGTGTGTGTGTGTGTGTGTGTGTGTGTGTGTGTGTGAACGAAATTAGACCCACCACCTTCCCATAAAGTCCCCAAACAGAGTGACTTGCTCAGTGTTCCCAACGGGGGCCATGAGATGAAAAGTGACAGAGGGGGTGGGGTGGGGGGGTTGACATGGAAATTGCAGAGCAGGTGATGGAAGATAAGAGGTTACAGGACCCCCCCCCCCCCCAATCCCAAACCCACCTCCCGCCCTTCCTGGAAAAAAACCTCCCCTCTCTCCGTGAATGGGCAGTGACAGCAAAAAGGTGACGACCTCCTCCAAAGAAAGAAAAGGAGGCAGCCACAGCCAGGACCTCATGAGGGGTCCGTCCAAGGTGGAGGGTCCCACCCCATCACCACCACCACCACCACCAACCACCACCACCACATCAGCGCCACCGACTGTCCTGTGGGTTGAACCATCGCCGTGGCTCAGGGCGTGAAGCCGGGGGAGAAGGGAATGTTTTCGTAGATTGACCCACCATATTCCGGCACGGAGCCGTCGCCCCGCTTGAGCACCAGGCGTGCGCGCCGCCCGCCGCTCTTGATGAGCTCGATGGCGCGCGCGTGCTTCATGCCCTTGGTGGTCTCGCCGTTGATCTCCAGGATCTCGTCGCCGACCTGGGGAGGAGGAGAAGGATGAGGAGGTGGAGGAGGAGGAGGGAGAGGAGGAGGACGGAGAGGAGGGAGAGGAGGAGGAGAAGGATGAGGAGGAGGAGGAGGGAGAGGAGGAGGAGAAGGATGAGGAGGAGGATGAGGAGGGAGAGGAGGGAGAGGAGGAGGAGAAGGATGAGGAGAAGGGAGAGGAGGAGGGAGAGGAGGAGGAGAAGGATGAGGAGGAGGAGAAGGATGAGGAGGGAGAGGAGGAGGAGGGAGAGGAGGAGGAGAAGGAGGAGAAGGATGAGGAGGAGGAGGAGGGAGAGGAGGAGGAGAAGGATGAGGAGAAGGAGGGAGAGGAGGAGGAGAAGGATGAGGAGGAGGAGGGAGAGGAGGGAGAGGAGGAGGAGAAGGATGAGGAGGAGGAGGGAGAGGAGGAGAAGGGAGAGGAGGGAGAGGAGGAGGATAAGGATGAGGAGAAGGGAGAGGAGGAGGGAGAGGAGGAGAAGGATGAGGAGGAGGGAGAGGAGGAGGAGAAGGATGAGGAGGAGGGAGAGGAGGAGAAGGATGAGGAGAAGGATGAGGAGGAGAAGGGAGAGGAGGAGGAGAAGGATGAGGAGAAGGATGAGGAGGAGGGAGAGGAGGAGGAGAAGGATGAGGAGGAAGAGGAGGAGGGAGAGGAGGAGGAGAAGGATGAGGAGGAGGAGGAGGAAGAAGAGGAGGAGAAGGATGAGGAGGTGGAGGAAGAGGAGGAGGGAGAGGAGGAGGAGGAAGAGGAGGTGGAGGAAGAGGAGGAGGAAGAGGAGGAGGGAGAGGAGGGAGAGGAGGAGGAGGATGAGGAGGTGGAGGAAGAGGGAGAGGAGGAGGGAGAGGAGGAGGAGGTGGAGGATGAGGATGAGGATGAGGATGAGGATGAGGATGAGGATGAGGATGAGGATGAGGATGAGGATGAGGATGAGGATGAGGATGAGGATGAGGATGAGGAGGTGGAGGAGGAGGAGGAGGAGGAGGAGGAGGATGAGGAGGTGGAGGAAGAGGAGGAGGGAGAGGAGGAGGAGGTGGAGGAAGAGGAGGAGGAAGAGGAGGGAGAGGAGGAGAAGGATGAGGAGGTGGAGGAAGAGGAGGAGTGGGAAGGAAATGAAGCGTTGTGCAGGTTCAGGGCGGGGTGAATTAAGATGGGAAAGAAGGGGGACCGTGAGGAAAAGGAGAGAACACGAAAGTTAGAGATCTGAACCTCTAAACAGCAAACCCCACATGC
>NC_139703.1:1413395-1468395 GCF_964188405.1 Protomyctophum parallelum
TAGTGGAATACTACACCTCCATGATATCTATGTACAGTACTACTAGGGACCAATCCAAGCCTTTTGTACTGTAAATACAGCAGCAGGCAAAAGGATAGTCTTGCGTTTCATAGCAATTTGTTGCTGTCGGGGAAGACACCTCATCTTATCTATATTTAACGTTTTGTGTTTTTTTTTTATTAATTAACATCCTACTACTGCATCACACTACTACAGCACAGTCACACCAAAGATCTGACTACAAGCTCAAAACGTGTTCGTTTTTCCAATTTGAATCCTGAAAAGTAACAGTTTTGGACATATGAGGTTTCCACCCGACACAGAAGCTCTCATGCAATACGCAGGGTACGTAATCACATACAATATAGACTGCAGAGAGACAGTGTAGTGCGGCCTCAAGAAACTAGAATCCCAGGTAAACCAAGCACCTATAGCTAATTTAAAGTAAGAAATACGCTATCTAAATAGCAATCTGAACACACAGGACCCAGCGCAAACAATGCGCCTTGCAGCGTGCATATAGATAACATGCTATCTAAAATGACATCAGCAGCACTCAATGTCCCATGGTGCACCTCACCTGGGCTCTGGCGCGGCCGTTTGCTGCGGTGTGGTGTGAGTGGTGGTGATGGTGGCGATCTTCTCTGCGTTGGTGAGCAGGGACGCATTAGACGACTCTGGTCAGGGTGGAGAGGAGATACAAGGCCGTCAGTCAAACACAAGACAAGCTGGACTTTCATTTTATTTGGTAAACACATTTATGCATATTTTTGTCATTTCACTGCCGCTAGAGGGCGCTATCTATGCCCATGGGTCACGGAGTAGTTTTTGTATCGATAGGAATTACTCTGTGACCCAGGGGGGGCAGTGAGGACTTCGGCACTCTCCTTCTTGTATCTATCTATCTTGTCTTATTCGCCCCGCACCGACTTCAAATTCGCCATGCGCGTTAAACATCACCACCGAAATTCGGCTACGCACGTCGCAGACAACCCGAGGGAGTGCAGTGCCTGGCCGTTGAGCCGGTCAGATAGGCGGTTGTCCAGAACCACTGCACATGGACTTTCCAGAACCACCATATAATGATATCAGGGATCTCCATATATGGGCATAAAAGGGACTAGGACAGACATGACAGATCTCCATAATATGGAGCATAGAATGGACACAGACAGACTCTGACAACGGGGATATAACGGGTATTGCATAGCGGGGTGCATCGCTCCCAACTTGCGGCTCTCCCGAGTAGACCCGGTGCGGTTAATAAACTGCACATAATGAGCCATGCCACAAGCAAGCTATAAAAACATCTAAGTGTTATTAAAGTACTGTTTGCCTCACCTTAGGAAACCCCTCACCTCCCCCAACAATCTAATGATGCTCACTTATCTCTGCTCTTAATCTCTCCACCATAACGGGGTGCCATCATTTGATTACCAGCTCCCCTCTGCACTCCCAGGCCTCCTACAGTATACGCTCTCTATTCCTCTCACGATGCTCACCGCTGCAACACCGGTCAATTCCCCTCTCATCTATTCATCTCCTCACGCCTCCGCTATTCCCCTCGGAGCCTGTCGGCTTAATTTGTCTATCGTCCTCGGCCCACGAGGTGCTGCCTCAGCCAATGGGATGGCGGAGGCGCGGGGCGGGGGTGACCTTAATTTCAAGACTGAGGGGGTGAGAAGAACCTGGGGTTCAGCGAGTGTGTGTGTTATGGTTTTTGGCTTAGATCTCAGCATGGGCGCGCACCTTAAAATAGACGCCCCAGGTTTCTTCTAGCGTCAGCTGTAAAGTGCCAACATTCTCACATGTTTTGCCTTCATCCAACCTTACAGTAGTGCATGTTTTACGGCGATTCCTTTGATCGATTTCGACATCCTGTGCATTTATGAGAGTCTCTTGGCGACTGACTGTCCCCAAACGTGCCATTTTGAAGTCGGAGTTGTGGTGTTTAAACGTGGAACTCCAAACGCTACTTGGGGAAGAAACCAAGACTGTCTGAGATACGCAAATGTCAGAATCGATGAAAGAATTCTCTGAGATATCTTTCGTGATCCAATTAAGGCTAATGTTCTCTGATAAGCCTTATGTCTCCACACACCATCTTTTTCATCTACTCTAGCCCATAATAAGCTACTCTTTCTGTTCCATTGCCTATCTTCTCATTTAACCAATCTCCGTTTTTTTCCCCAGAAACAATACACCTCCCTTCCTCTCTTTCCATTCCCCTCAGTCTCTCTGCTGTAACATTCAGGACACACGGGAGAGCCACAGAGCCTCAATCTATCTCTCTTCTTGCCTCGCCGCTGATATGGCGGCTCCGTGGCGAACCAAACACCAAAGCAACCGAGAGACGGCAGAGAGAAAGCGCAATGAAAATGAAATAATTCAGGAGCCAGAGTCAGTGTGTTATCGTATATCGTTCGGGCAGAAACCTCTTATCTCCCTATTAAAAAAAAAAAAAAAAAGTGTGTTGTTTTTCGTAAATTAACGCCCCACTTGTTCACAATACGGCGTCACACAAACAGCATCACAAGTAGCTGATCTGTAAATCTCGAGCTTGTATAGATCCACCCCGTTTGCGGTTTATTTATTTATGAATCCTGAAATCTAACAGTTTTGGACATATGAGGTTTCCGCCCGACGATATTCCCCCCCCCCGAGTGTGTAAACAAAAAAGGGGTCACACACTACCTCACTCCGGGCGCCCATAGTACTGTACATTCCCACCGGCAATTACACCAGGAGTCAGCGAGGTGTGTGCGCGCTCACTCTGTGATGCAAGGCCGTGGGGTTTTGGCAAAGGGCATTAGCTGTTGATATACTGTATAATACGTATGTGCGTGCACGTGCGTGTGTGTGTGTGTGTGCGCACGGGCGTGCATGCGTGTGCACTGCCTGGGAAAATAGCTTTAGGAGGAGCTCGACTCTGCGGTGGAAGCAGGCCGCTTCAGCTTCCATGCATGCAATCAATGCCAGAGCACGGAAGAGCTGCCTTCAGTGGAGAGACGGGAGGGGTTTCTTTTGGACCGTGCATGGTTTAGAATGGCAGGATTCCACCGCAAAAAAACGGCATTTAGGTTTATTTATAGAGCACTGTCACGGGGCAGCCCGTGCCCTATACACACACACACACACACACACACACACACACACACTGATTAACCCATTCTGACCTGAGATCAGATTCTAAAAATGTCTTCTACATCCTGACAGTTTTCATTCTGACCTGAGATCAGATTTTAAAAATGTCTTCTATGTCAGTCGCTCTTCGATTTTTCAAAAATAGCAGACCTACAAGCTCGTAGCGCGCCACTCGGTGGAAGTCGGAGTTGTTAACCTTAATTTCAAGACTGAGGGGGTGAGAAGAACCTGGGGTTCAGCGAGTGTGTGTGTTATGGTTTTTGGCTTAGATCAGATAGATTTGGCTTAGTTTTTGGCGCGCCACTCGGTGGCGCGCTATGAGCTTGTAGATCTGCTATTTTTCAATAGCTAAAGCATAACATAGTGCTAACACCAAAAGGGGTTCCCGCGCAAAATGGGTTAAGGACATTGCACGCACGCACACACCACACAGACTGTGGGTAGTGGGGCAGACAGGTCCTATCATATAATGTCAATACTGTTGACGTATGCATTTACAGGATGTACAAATGCAATGATACACACAGGGAAAACAGTCAGTTTATTAAAGGTATATTCAGTGATTTCACTCAAAAAACCTTAGGTTTCGTTTTTGGCTGTGGGACCCAGCCTTTCGTCCAATCAGGATAGAGAGTCAAAAACGAAACCTAAGGTTTTTTGACCCCCAGGGGTTAACTGGGGACAGGGAGGAACTCCTTATATGGCCAGCACACTCTATAGTAGGGAGGATTATCACAACAAAACAAAAAAATAAGTGATATTTGAATTAAGTGAAATCACTGAATATACCTTTAACCTGTGTGTTTATTGTAACCTCAGTATTTGTATGGCCTCTCCAGTGCTGGCACTTTAAGAAGGGGGGAAGGTGCCAAGTACTGTTGAGGAGTAGGGGTGTTCCACAATGTCACGTATCAAAGTATGTCTATTATCTGGGGAAATGAATGTAACCCCATATGATGTATAATCTGAAATAGAACATCTAGGTATGGGGTTACTTATTCAGGTTCAGCTGATATCTGTGAGCTTGTAGATACGCTTTGTATATTTAATTGCTTCTCTGTGGGTGGTAGGATCCTCTCCTATAAAGGGGAGACTGCAGGCAGAGCTAGTCAGTGAGGCTCGGGCAGGCATCATGCTGACAGCCCCGTGAGAGAGCTGCTAGGGCCCATGTCATGGGCATATAGCCCAGTGCAGTTTGTTAGTTTTCCTTTTTCCTATGTTGTGCGTTAAGTATTTTTGAGTTGTTTGTTTTGTATTTTGGCCAGTATTATCTTTGCTGTTTGATTTTATCTGCACTAGAGCTGGAGTTTTGGAGCAATAAAATCCACCAAAAAGCATCGCTGACTGTTTTTGGAGCCTTGGCCCTCGGGCAACTTTACAAGCACCTTTCAGAAACAAGTGTAGTTCAAAGTGCAAGTAAAAAGAAATTCACATAAATGCAAAGAAATTAACAAAGGTAAATACAAAAGTAATAGCTTCAAATCTGGTCAGTAGAATTCGTTGAAATTAAAAGTAAATTTAAGATAAGGAATCATGAAGGAAACAGAACATACTTTAGTCTTCCGCCGTAGTCTGAAAACCCACCTTTTCAGACTCCATCATGGCCCATAGCACTGACCCCACCCCCTTAGATAGCATTTCTGCAGACTTAGATAGCATTTGATACAGACTTATAGCATGTTATGTAGACAGCACTATAATTGCATTGTATGTAGTCATAGCACGTCATAGTACATATGTATAGCATAGTAGTATTATGTATAGTTTATATGTATAGTTTCATTATATAGATATTCCACTGTTACTTTCTTAGCTTACGCATGTTTCATGATAAATGTTTTTATGTGATGTATTCCCATGCTTTTTTGTTCTTGCTTAGTAAATCGCTCTGGATTAAGAGCGTCTGCTAAATGCCTAAATTGTAAATTGTTTAGCCCATTCTGACCGGGCACCCATTTTGGTGTCGGCATCATGTTATGCTTTAGCTATTGAAAAATAGCAGATCTACAAGCTCATATCGCGCCACCGAGTGGCGCGATACGAGCTTGTAGGTCTGCTATTTTTGAAAAATCGAAGACACTTTTAGAATCTGATCTCAGGTCAGAATGGGTTAGGGTGTGAGAGGCTAAATCTCATCACACGGTAGTCCGTGGCCCAAATGCCGAGTAAGAAAACGGGCCTTGATGTGAAACGGGTTGAAAACCACTGCTGTATAGTATGATCATGTAGGGCTGTCAATTCACCAACAAAAAAACACAACAAGTGAAAACATGGAGATGAGAGGTTTCTCGGTGTTACACACTAAAAACAGAGGTTCTCAGAGTGGGGTTGGGTTCAGACGGGACCCTTTGGGTTCCAGTGGTGGGATTGGGTTCAGACGGGACCCTTTGAGGTTCCATTATGGGCGTGCTTGAAATTAAAAGGTTTGAGAACCAGGGCGGACGGCTCAGAGATAAAAAAAAAAAACGATATTTTTGCCTCTAAACAAGGACAGGAGACGTGTCTGGAAACACTGAGATACAACGGGCAGAAACCTCTCATCTCCATGTTTTCACTTTTTTTGTTGGTGAATTGACAGCCCTACTTGATCATGCTATACAGCAGTGGTTTTCACATCAAGGCCCGTTTTACTTAGTCAGCATTTGGGCCACGGACTGCCGTGTGATGAGATTTAGCCTCTCACACCCTACACTAAAGTATAGTTATGTTTCAGTTGGATGAGATTTGTGTACAATTCCATGCTTTTGGCAAAACGTTGATCAAAATAGGAATTCTTTACATTCTCTAATTGTGTAGAATTCTTGTAAATGAAGTAGTGCAGATGTTTAACGATAATGTAACTCTTGAGAGCGTAATATGATACGGGTCCATTTGGTTTCATTTTACACTCTCAGGAGATCTATAAGGGTCCATTTGGTTACCAACTCCATCATTCAGCTGGGGACCACCTGGAACCCCCTCTCCAGGACCACTGGTGGTCCCAAGAACCGCCGGTTGAAAACCACTGTTAAGTACAGCGTCACTCAAAAGCATCAGAAGTATAGCAGATCTGCCCGACGTTAACGATATGCATCTTCCTTCGGTTCCCTCCCTCCCTCCCTCCCCCTCTCTTTCTATCCTTCCTTCGGTTCCCTCCCTCCCTCCTTCCCCTTCTCTTTCTATCCTTCCTTCGGTTCCCTCCCTCCCTCCCTCTCTTTCTATCCTTCCTTGGCAGAAGCATTTCGCTGTACTACTGTCTCTGCAGCCGCTTCTCAGTAAGAGACCCTCCATCCGTGCAAAGTGACCAGGAAAACAACAAGCGCTGGACAAATAGCTCCAATTTCTTCCAACAACGCACAGGTTGACAAGGACCGTTGCCTCCTAGGACTGTTGTCTCCTACCTACACACACACACACAAGGCTGCTGTGTGTGTGTGTGTGTACCCACCACACACACACACACACACTTTAATTAAACAGTAGTTGTGAAGCGTGCTGCGGCAGCCTGTCAGATACAGCGCTGTAGAAAAGAGCTCGGTCCCAACAACACAGAATGAAACACTTGCACAATTTCAACATCACACACACACACACGGGCGCACACACACACACACACACAGTGTACACACACACACACACACACACACACACACACACACACACACACACACACACACACAGACACAGACACACACACACACACACACACACACACACACACACACACACACACACACACACACACACACACACACACACACTCAAAAGACCCAATCGACTCGCTCTCATTTTCACATCACACAAAGTTACATCACTCTCCCGTAAGACGAGTGCGTCGATCCGACCGTCTATGAACAGACACACGCACGCACGCACACGCAAACTTGCGCGTGAATGCATCTCAATTAGTTATAATCTTTGACAAGGGCAGGGATGCCAGAGGCACGGCTGCAAAGAAACATAACCTCCATTCCATGAGCCGCCGTGTTGAGACTGTGTGGGGGAGGTTCTGTCACTTTGACAAGCTACTGATGGAAATCGTCTGTCGGGTAGAAACCTCGTGTGTTCAAAACTGTTACTTTTGCAGAATTTAAAATTCAAGAATAGCGAAAGTAGTAGATGCGCAAGGCCAAACGTGGCACACAGATCTGCTACTTTTGATGCTTTTGTGCGATGTTTTAGTGCGATAGACAGTAGGGCATTAATGTACGAAAAAACACAAAAAGTTAAACGGAATGTAAACTGAACTGAACATAATGTCCACATTTCAATTTGCCTTTTGTCACACTTCAGGCTGGCTCAGCAGCCTAGGTTCAGCCCATTTCAAATATGTTTTGTAATTGGTCGTACTATAGTGTCACACAAAAGTAGCAAAAAAGAAAGTTCCACTGTGGGGTTTTAAATATGTTGAACCAATGAAGGGTATTAACAAGAGCTTGAGACTAAATAACTACATTGGATCCATTAGAACACAGGTTCCTTTTTTTTCATCTGTAACATGCAAAGTAACAGTTTTGAATAATTATTATGGAAGGCTGCCACCTGACAGCAACCCTATGATGCCGTCACACACTCACAACCACCACTCAACCAGCGGCAAGCTACTGTAGCATGGTCCAGACTCCATCACCCAGAAGCCCAAGCTACTGTAGCATGTCCAGACTCCATCACCCAGAAGCCCAAGCTACTGTAGCATGTCCAGACTCCATCACCCAGAAGCCCAAGCTACTGTAGCATGTCCAGACTCCATCACCCAGAAGCCCAAGCTACTGTAGCATGTCCAGACTCCATCACCCAGAAGCCCAAGCTACTGTAGCATGTCCAGACTCCATCACCCAGAAGCCCAAGCTACTGTAGCATGTCCAGACTCCATCACCCAGAAGCCCAAGCTACTGTAGCATGTCCAGACTCCATCACCCAGAAGCCCAAGCTACTGTAGCATGTCCAGACTCCATCACCCAGAAGCCCAAGCTACTGTAGCATGTCCAGACTCCATCACCCAGAAGCCCAAGCTACTGTAGCATGTCCAGACTCCAGCACCCAGAAGCCCAAGCTACTGTAGCATGTCCAGACTCCAGCACCCAGAAGCCCAAGCCATTTCAACATATTGTGCTGAAGAACAATCATGATAATCATCCTATTCACCATCGGTTTATTAACAGCACCCCTTAAAGGTTTTATGACATTCATTTTCATTTATTTTTTCTTTTAGGTTTTATGACCTCAATTACACCCAAAAAACCTGAACTTTGAACATTCAGTGGATTTTCTGTGGTCTGAAGTTTTCCATGGGGTTTGGAAGCCTTTTGAGCTACAATGAAAACAGGCAACACAGTGAAAACAGTGACATCTGCTGGCAAATCCCATTGACATATATGGGATTTGCAGGGTCTTACACCTGTTTGAGCCAGAAAACCCCAGATCACAGAAAATCTACTGAATGTTAAAAGTTCATGTTTTTTGGGTGCAATTGAGATTAGAAAACCTAAAAAAATAAGAACAATTCCAATGTCACAATCCCTTTAAAAATCCGTCCATTGGTTAATTAAGATAAATGATGTTTTCAATTCAAATGATGACTTCAAAAAAGGTAAAACCTGATCGATCCTACATGGATCTACTCCAGAAAAGCATTCTAGGGAATGAGTTTGCACGCCTACTGCCAGCCTTCAAATCCATTTGAAAAGTTGAGCAAAAGGCTCCAAAATGGATGGGGTTGGGGGGGGGGGGCTGTCATGAGCTGTCATTATGGGCTCATTAGCCAATCAAACCGAAGCAGAGGGATGAAGAGGGTTGCTGGGATGTCATTTTAAGAATGACACCCATTAGACATATTGGTTCCCAAACAGCCAACCCACCTATCATCAAATAATACCACTGGACTAGAGCAAGGGTTCCCAAACCCTCCAAAGTGTGGGAACCCTTGCTGTAGTCCAGTGGTTCGCCAAACCTTTTAGCCCGTGACCCAAAAGAGAAAATAAGACGTTTGCCCGGGACTCAAACTAGTGAAAATAGCAGATCTTCTATTTTCACTATGCTGCTTAACCCATTCTGACCTGAGATCAGATTCATACGAGGTTTCCACTGGACACACACTGGTCTGATTAACCCCATCCTGACCTGAGATCAGATTCTAAAAACGTCAGTCGTTCTTCGATAAAAAAAAAAATAGCAGACCTACAAGCTCGTAGCGCGCCACTCGGTGGCGCGCTATGAGCTTGTAGATCTGCTATTTTTCAATAGCTAAAGCATAACATGATGCTAACACCAAAATGGGTCCCCGTTCAGAATGGGTTAAATATATTTTTCCTAAATTATGGATTTTCTTTTATTATCTCCATGAAATTACTGAGAAAACAAAATCATTGATTGATCATTTTAATTCATGAAAAATGTAGGATGTTTTTTTTCTTTTTATGTTTTAAAATAATAATAATTAAAAACGAAAAACCTGGGAAACAAAATAATAAAAGGGACCCATAAAATGGGTCCCACCGCCCCGGTGTTCGGGGAACCAGTCCTCTAGTCTACTATACTGTACTGTATAACGTATCATCCTATAAACATGTCACTCACCGTCTCCAGGGATGATGCGTAGGGTGACGGTGTTGCCGGCCTCCTTGATGAGGTTGACGATGTCCGAGTGGGACTTGTTGGTGATGGAGCAGCCGTTGACCGCCAGGATCCTGTCCCCCACCTTCAGCTTCCCGCAGCGGTCCGCCGGGCTCCCCTCGATGATGCGTCCTATTTTGTGGGGCATGGCCACACACGCATTTCCAGCTATGGTCATCGATGGCATCATCAAGCATGAGTTTTGTTTGTTGTTGTGCGCGAGTTATAGTGTAGGGTAGGGCGCGGTCGAGGTATAGGAAAGGAGAGGGAAGAGAAAAAGGACAGGAGATGAAAGGAGGAAGGAAAGAAGGATAGAAAGAAAGAGAGAAAGAGAGAAAGAAAGAAGGGAATTAAGCGTTAAGTCAAATCAACAGTCACCCCAAAGGTCAAAGGTCGGTCACAGAGAGAGGCTGCTCAGGACAGTGAAATGGCAGTGTTGGTATAAAACAGTGGGTGAATTAGCCCTTCACTAAGTCCCTCCCCCAACCCATCCTTGTCCAATAGGCACGTCAGCAGCGAAGAAAGCTTGAACTGCATAGCAACCGTTGCTAAACTATTTGGATTGGCATTGGACAATCGCTTTTTGGGGTGGGATTTAGTGAAGGGCTAATTGGACAGGATTGGGGTCCGGCACCGGAGAAACCCCATCCAACGTTGAGGAACCAGAATTCCAGTTTCAGCTGGTATGTGTCTATCCGACCATCCATCTATCCATACCCATCTATCCATATATCCATATACTGTATCTATCCATATATCCATCTACTGTATCTATCCATCTATCTACACCGTATCTCTCTATCTGCAGTCTGCCATCCGCCATTAGAGGGAAATGGTGCATCGCTTGCTTCTCTCTCAAGCTCCCTTTGCGTCTCTCTTAATTCACCCCGTCACGCCTTCTCACTTCCTCCACATTCAGCTAGACAACCGCCCATCCTCCACACACATCTTCCTCTTCATTCCACTATACTGTACAACTGCCCATCCTCCACACACATCTTCCTCTTCATTCCACTATACTGTACAACTGCCCATCCTCCACACACATCTTCCTCTTCATTCCACTATACTGTACAACTGCCCATCCTCCCCAGACATCTTCCTGTCTCTTTCCAAACCCAACCTGGGCCTGTCGAGCAGTGAACTACAGAATTGAGGGCAGAGCAGAGCAAGAGAAAGTCTTTTCAACGGTGCCATGTGTTTTCCTGTTCACCGGGAATACATATCTCTGACTAGTAGTAGCGGTAGAGAGATTATAATGGTCATACAGTATACATTAATCTCTTTACATATTTACTTTCAAGCTCAAATGTCTGCTCTCATTCTCGGAGCCTGCATGTGGTCGATCAGAATATCTCAAAAGGCTCTCCACCCCCATGGCGTGTAAACTAAAAACAGAAAGACCCTTTCCATAGCTGGCTTCTAAAGAACGTTCCGTGCCTTTTGAACAGGCCCCTTCAGTCTCACCCACACGCCCAGAGAGAACAGAGGGACAGCGGGACAGCTTTTAAGGAGCAGTAAAGTATGTGCAGTGCAGAGGAGCTGTGGTCGGCCACAACAGAGCAAAGATCACACGGCTCAGCAGAGAGACCCCCAGGTAGCCGACGGAAAGCAAAAAGTGGCGATGAAACAGATAATCTGCAAATGACGCATAAGTCAGCGGGAGGAAATTACATTCGACCCCCATACTCCTGAAGCTTTTTTTGTTTTTTAATCCCCACATAGACTGACATAATGTTAACCTATATCCAACAGCCTCCGTTTTGAGATAAGAAGTTCACTTAATCAGACTTCAGGATCAATAGTTCCCTTAAATAGCGTTCTCTCATAATTTTTCCTACTTTAATCCCCGTCTCGCTGCACTCCGGCTCATTAAGTCATCATTAAGCTCTTTATCCCATTCTGACCTGAGATCAGATTCTAGAAATGTCTATTACATCCTGACAGTTTCATTATTAATCCATTCTGATCTGAGATCAGATTCTAAAAGTGTCTTCGATTTTTCAAAAATAGCAGACATACAAGCTCGTATCGCGCCACTCGGTGGCGCGATATGAGCTTGTAGATCTGCTATTTTTCAATAGCTAAAGCATAACATGATGCCGACACCAAAATGGGTGCCCGGTCAGAATGCGTTATACAGGACAACCTTACCTCGGCAGCAGAAGGAGCCATTTAAGTCATATTTAAGTGCAAGCTTGAATAAAACAAATGTCTTATGTAACGCCAAACTAACTTGAGATGAATTATGAAAGCCCAGAGTGACTCAGTGCGAGCGGTGGAAGAAGAAGAAGCTTTTCTGTGTCTTCTCGTTCTCGACAGTGGTTTTGGGGAAAAGGAAGCCAGGATAAAAGCGTTGCTTTGCGTTTGATGAATGCTGGTATTGATCTGTTGGGACTGTAAATAGCCTAGCGTCCTTTGGCCCCGGCTGTCTGGGCTGTTTAGTCGAGAGAGGAGAATTTGCACGCTGTGAGAGAGAAAGCCTTTATAAAGAGGACACGGGAAGATAAAAGATAAGATTTCAGGGATTAAAAAACAAACTAGAAAATGACAGTGATTGAGCGTTTAGTGGAGGCGAGAGCAGCAGATTGTGTGAATTGAAAGTCGGCGGGTGGGTGCTGTGTGGGTTTAAAAAAATATTGAACCAATGGAAAAGTAGTAACACGAGCTTGTGACAAAAAACATTACCCTGGATCCATTATAACACAGGTTATTTTTTTTCCACTAAGAAGACACCATTCTGTCATTAAAGGTGATATAGACAAGTTTTCAGACAAATTTTTAAATATATATAAATGTATTCTTTTGGCCTTTTCCCCCTGTATCTTTCCCTATATTATGATGCTGAGGTGTTCTCCTGCAACAGCACACTCCCCCTTTGCCCCCCCTGTGGCTGAATGCGCTGTTTATATCCACTACAGTTTACTACTCGGGACGTCGGAGGGGATTTAAACTTTTAGCCAATTGCAGCGCGAGGCAGTGACGGTGTGTTCAACCCAGCACTGCAGTATTATAATGAAAACGCGATGCGATTTCAATTGCAATGTATAATATTATCCCCATATCTTAGTTTCACTAACAATGTTCATGTGAAATAGTATGTTGTATGTATAGTGCATGGTTGGGTGGTGTGAAACTGAACAACACCAGCAGCAATAAGCACCCCACACAACTCAGGATCCTTAGTCACAGAACAACTCAGACCCCAATAAAATCTCCTGTTTAGGCCTACATCAATATCGTTCTCGTTCTCGTTCATGTGGAGTGGGTTGTATGTGCTTTTGTTGAAATGGTGGAAGTGGAAGTGAGTAATAGTATTTCACCCTGCACCGCCGCGGCGACTGCCTGCCGGCCGGCCGGCCGGCTTGAAGCATGCATTCAACCCGTGCTCGCCAACGGTGACAGACCGTCGCGGATCATCATAGCGATTTTTCTTCATTGCAATGAATAACCGTGGACAGAGTAGTTCACATGAATGAACGATGCTGTAGTGGCATGGGGCATTTGAGGGGCAATGTGTTTTATATGCACGATTACAAATAAAAGAGAATTGAATTGAGAGCCAGTGAGTCTCCTCTACTTCCTACTTCCTCATTTGCGGGACTCTGTGTGATATTGCGATTATGCTACAGTTACCCTTAAAAAAACATGTCAACTCAATGTCATTGTTGTAACTAAGATATCGATAGAAATTCATAATTTTGTAATGTCATATTTAGCCATACGAGCACAATATCCATAGCGTCCGTCCCAGCAGCAACAACAATCCCATAGCCTGAAGTGACCTGGCTCAGCCAATAGAATGAGGGGGGGAGGGGGGTGGAGCTAGATATGCATTTGTTTGGAAACACTCACTCACTTCTGTGTACAAACACTGGAAACTTGTCTATATCACCTTTAAACTCAAGTGACTTGAGTTTAGTCATTCTAACATGATAACGTGGTTATTAATAATCGTTTCTTTGGGATGGGACACGAAAATTACAGGAACATTAAGGACTCACGTTGCTAAGTACTGGAGCACGGACATTTCTGCGATTGACTGCAAAGTCCCGGCGGATCCAGTCATCTTTCAGTTGCAAAATAATAACATTTATTTCATATTTACATGCCGATTTAAACTCTGACATTTAAGTGAAATGTAGCCTGCTATTGCCGCGTTTTTTTTCTGAAAGATATAACCGTTTTGGAGATATCTGAAGACAGATTCTGTCAACAGCATAATTTGCCAGCACCACTGTACTAACCCATTCTGACCGGGCACCCATTTTGGTGTCGGCATCATGTTATGCTTTAGCTATTGAAAAATAGCAGATCTACAAGCTCATATCGCGCCACCGAGTGGCGCGATACGAGCTTGTAGGTCTGCTATTTTTTTTTTTATCGAAGAACGACTGACATTTTTAGAATCTGATCTCAGGTCAGAATGGGTTCATCAGACCAGTGTGTGTCCAGCGGAAACCTCGTATGAATCTGATCTCAGGTCAGAATGGGCTAAACATGTAGTGTTGTTGTTAGTAGGAATAAACACAGAAGCACCCACAAGGAAGTGGCCTATGAAAAGGGAGGAGCCTAACCGAGTTCCTGTTACTACACAATAAAATGAGGTGTTGCCCCCCAGAGGGGAAAAAACAAAGGGAATTTGTATTTTCTATGTTTACAGAATGTGTTCGCAGATTGCTTCCTGGTACAAAAACACGGCAGGTCTCTTACCGAAGGTGGTGCCGGCCTCGGGCCGCGACACGGACGACACGATGACGAAGCCGAAGCCCTCGTTCTCGCCCCGGCGGATCTCCACGTCGTACGGCTGCATGGCGGTGGAGGAGGCGGACAGGGGGGCGGGCGCCGCCGACGACGGGGGCGCCGGGATGGCGGCGCCCGAGGACGAGTTGTTGTTGTTCGGGGGCGGCGGCTGCGAGTTGACGGGGGGCGGAGCCGCCACGGCCTGCACGGCGTTGTTGCCGCCGCCGCCGCCTCCCCCGCCGCTGCCGATGCCGGAGGTGGAGCCGCTGCCCGAGCTGACGGTGTTGAGGGAGTTCTGGCTGCCCTGCGGCGTGCGCTTCCCCATCTCCTCCGTCAGGCTGGGAGCCTGTGTGCTGCTGTGGTGGGAGGAGGCCGGCGACGGAGGCACGTCGCCATCCGCCTTGACTGGAGGGTGGGGGAAAGAAACGACATGGTTAGATGGAGCTGACTGGAGGGTGGGGAAAGAAACAACATGGTTAGATGGAGCTGACTGGAGGGTGGGGAAAGAAACAACATGGTTAGATGGAGCTGACTGGAGGGTGGGGAAAGGAACGACATGGTTAGACGGAGCTGACTGGAGGGTGGGGAAAGAAACAACATGGTTAGATGGAGCTGACTGGAGGGTGGGGAAAGAAACAACATGGTTAGATGGAGCTGACTGGAGGGTGGGGAAAGAAACGACATGGTTAGACGGAGCTGACTGGAGGGTGGGGAGAGAAACAACATGGTTAGACGGAGCTGACTGGAGGGTGGGGAAAGAAACAACATGGTTAGACGGAGCTGACTGGAGGGTGGGGAGAGAAACGACATGGTTAGACGGAGCTGACTGGAGGGTGGGGAGAGAAACGACATGGTTAGACGGAGCTGACTGGAGGGTGGGGAAAGAAACAACATGGTTAGACGGAGCTGACTGGAGGGTGGGGAAAGAAACAACATGGTTAGACGGAGCTGACTGGAGGGTGGGGAGAGAAACAACATGGTTAGACGGAGCTGACTGGAGGGTGGGGAAAGAAACAACATGGTTAGACGGAGCTGACTGGAGGGTGGGGAAAGAAACAACATGGTTAGACGGAGCTGACTGGATGGTGGGGAAAGAAACGACATGGTTAGACGGAGCTGACTGGATGGTGGGGAAAGAAACGACATGGTTAGACGGAGCTGACTGGAGGGTGGGGAAAGAAACGACATGGTTAGATGGAGCTGACTGGAGGGTGGGGAAAGAAACAACATGGTTAGACGGAGCTGACTGGAGGGTGGGGAAAGAAACGACATGGTTAGATGGAGCTGACTGGATGGTGGGGAAAGAAACAACATGGTTAGATGGAGCTGACTGGAGGGTGGGGAAAGAAACAACATGGTTAGACGGAGCTGACTGGAGGGTGGGGAGAGAAACAACATGGTTAGATGGAGCTGACTGGAGGGGTGGGGAGAGAAACAACATGGTTAGACGGAGCTGACTGGAGGGTGGGGAAAGAAACAACATGGTTAGATGGAGCTGACTGGAGGGTGGGGAAAGAAACGACATGGTTAGATGGAGCTGACTGGAGGGTGGGGAAAGAAACAACATGGTTAGACGGAGCTGACTGGAGGGTGGGGAAAGAAACAACATGGTTAGACGGAGCTGACTGGAGGGTGGGGATATTTAGAACCAATAACTTATAACCGAACGAAGGGTTATTCTTTTTCTTATACATCTAGGAATCCACACAAAAAGAAAATAGATTTTTCTTATAATAGACTAAATCAATTAGACTGATTAATGACTTAACCCTGTATTACACTTCATTGTACAATGGTATAGTGTTCCAAAAATATCTGGAAAAATGTGAAGCTTGTAGAGGAGATCTGCTATTTTCAATTCATCGTAATCAAAGTTTGAAATAATGCCGTTGATTTGAAGTCGTCATAATGGGCACAGCCCCACCGCCGCTGAGACTTCACAACAAGTGGTACAAAGTATTGCATCACACGTTGAACCTAATAACCCATTCTGACCGGGCACCCATTTTGGTATTAGCATCATGTTATGCTTTATCTATTGAAAAATAGCAGATCTACAAGCTCGTATCGCGCCACCGAGTGGCGCGATACGAGCTTGTAGGTCTGCTATTTTTGAAAAAAATCGAAGAACGACTGACATTTTTTAGAATCTGATCTCAGGTCAGAATGGGTCCATCAGACCAGCGTGTGTCCAGTGGAAACCTCGTATGAATCTGATCTCAGGTCAGAATGGGCTAATAATAGACGAGGATGGGCCCTGGCTGTTACTCGCTCGGCAACATCTGACACTGCTGGAGGGGTTTGACAGCTTGATGCCTCGAGAGGGGAACGTGCTTCTCCACCCGTGCAACAACTTCAGTGCCCCCCCCCCCCTCCAATCCCCAAAAGAAACTACCCAGCACCAGCCTGTTGTTGCAGGACTGTGGACATTTCATTATGGACGTGGGAGGGAGGGAGGGAGGGCGGGATGGGAGGAGTAGCTCATATTTGTGTTTGCCATGAGACAGACGGGGAGCAGACGCCACACTAATGTCTGGCCATTCTCATCAGGCAGAAGGCTGGCCGCCCTCTCCATCACATTTATGAGCCCTCCTCTATCCCTGCTGCTGAAGGGCAAAGCTGAGCTCAGCGCTGGGGGGAGGAGGAGTCGGGGGTGGGGTGGGGTGGGGTGGGGTGAGCGGAGGTGGCGGGGTGGTGTATGCCTGCAGACCGGAGCCGTTTAGCGTCGTCTAACTAGTGTTTACACGGCCAGACTGTTAACCCATTCTGACCTGAGATCAGATTCTATAAACGTCTTCTACATCCTGACAGTTTTCTGATAAAGCTATGTTTCTATGTCAGTCGTTCTTCGATTTTTCAAAAATAGCAGACCTACAAGCTCGTATCGCGCCACTCGGTGGCGCGATACGAGCTTGTAGATCTGCTATTTTTCAATAGCTAAAGGAGCCTCGAGGAAGAGGTGACCCTCCCCCCATGCAGTGGTGTTTATCGAAGCTGTTTGGAAATGTTTAGGATTTTTTTTTTTTTTTTTTTCTGTGGGATCCCTGGCACAAAACCTGTAAAGATGGGGATCCACCAAGACCCCAGTAAGGCTATATCCAACGTTGAAGCTGCCACTACCTATACTGGCGAAAAGTGGAACTGCAGCACGTTCATGGAGGTGGATGGACGTTCAGTGACGTAAACGTGCGTCGCAGGCTTAACTTCCGTTCGATCGAGCCATTGATTTATAAATGGTACTTCCGGGCAGTCTTCCGGGTGCTTCAAAAACGCTACTGAGCAATTTCAGTTGAAATGAATAGCGGGGTTCAGGGTTAGAGGGTCCTCCCTCTATCCTTTATAACTCTATGGGATCCACCACACCCCAAATGCATATCAATTTGAGGGTCCTTGCCATGATGAAGTTTGAGAACCACTGCCCTAGCGAATAGGAAGCCAGGTTCCTGGGCTCCCAATGGGGCTGCGATGAACACAAATGGGAGCCTGTGATGAACACAGCTCCACTAGCCAACACTGTTGCACTAATAAAGTATGACTTTTCCACCCAACAGAGACGATAATATAGTAAAGGCTACCTCTAGGTTATGCAAAAAACATCAATAATTCATTGCATCACTGATTACACAAGGAATAATTTCAAGCAAAAAAGGAAAAATATGTAAATAGTAAGCACAAGGACGTGAACATTGTGAATCTATAGGGGATATTCTTCACATCTGGCACATTGTGGTTATGCTCTCATTTCGCCCTGGGGCATATCAGCCAAGACAAAATTAATAAATAAAAAGAGAGAAAAGAAAAGGCATTAAATACTCTAATTGGATCCCAAGCCAATATTAGCCATTGAGAAAACGTTGGAATTTATGTAAATACATTTTATTAAAAATATTGATTTTCAAATACTGTGCAGCAGTGTTTCTCAAATAAAAGTGGGCTCGACTGAAACTATTACACTACTAAACTATATACTAACTAACTAACTATAACTAACTATATAAACTAACTATTAAACTACTAAGCTATATGAAGAAATATGTTTCATTTCAGTCAAATTTAAATTTTCTATTTTCACAAAAAAAATAATAATAAAAACTAGAAAAAGTGCCCTTCTGGGCACAGGTCTCCACCAGGATAGGAATGTAGGACATTGCAGCTTGCCTTCATCTGGTGGTTGGATAAAAGGGCAACAAAAGTAAATTAGAGGTAAAAAAAAAATTCGGCCAGTTATAGCGCCACCTTGAGGCTGAGTTGAAATTGTTCATGTGGCATTTCTTCCTCGGCCTAGTGGGAATGTGCGTGCACAATTTCACGGAAATCACGCGATGTGTTCATGATTTGCAGCATTTTGTTTGAAACTGAGCACTCCTGTGAACTTTGGAAGCCAATCTTAACCAATCAGGATGGAGTCTGATAAATCTGAAAGACCCATTTCGTTGAATGGCTCTAGAGAGACTGTGTACCAATTTGCGCGATGTTTGGACAAAATCTGTAGGTGTAGTGCAAAAACTTGTTTTGCACAAAGCGGCCTCCTGGTGGCGCTATAACAGGCCGTTCTGGAAATTCTGGGGCAGAGGTTCATCGTTGGCATCCAGGGAGTGTGTGTGCAAAATTTGGCATCGACCGGGTTAACGGTGCCGGAGATTAGCTGCTCACGGACACACACACGGACGGACGGACACACGGACGGACGGACGGACACACGGACGGACGGACGGAGTGCAAAACATACTCTCCCCCCATGCCTTCGGCCTGGTGGAGACAACTAAGCTATGATGACTAAAACTAAATTGAAAATTTCGTCAACAGATGAAAACTAGACTAAAATGTTAGGGAGACTAGTGGAGAAGAGAACTAACAGAACTAAAAGACAAGACATTTTTTTGTTCAGAGCAACACCCAAGAACACCCAAGCACAACCAAACATAAAATGAATTTATGTTTGGTTGTGCTTGGGTGTTACGCTCTGAAACTAGCAGATCTATAAGCTATTTTCAGCAGTGTAAAATCGGGCATTACGACGCCATCAAGGCCCACCAACATAATATGCTACTTTTTAATTGTGAATCCTGAAAAGTAAGACACATGAGGTTTCCATCCAACGTTCTCATGAATACTTTATGCTTTCAATCACTAGTTTAATTACTTTTTTCAATTATCTTGATATGCATCGGATAAATTATGGCCCCCTTAATTTTGAAATGTTTCGGGACCGGAAGTTCCAAGATGGCGGATTTAAATTTGCCGAAAAAAAGCGTCTTCAGAAACAAAGGGTCTGTACAAACCAAAGGGGCTTCCTTCTGTCCATATTCTTTTGCAGTCTATGGTTAGTATAGTAAACAATGTGTTAGTTAAACCAAGGTTTGGTGGTGGTCTCATCTGTTTGGATATGTGTGTATAATACACACAAAATGGTAAATGGTAAATGGTGCATTTATATAGCGCCTTTATCCAAGGCGCTTTACAGAGATTGTGCATTACATTCACCCATTCACACACACATTCATACACCGATGGCAGCGGAAACCATGCAAGGCACCAACTAGCACATCGGGAGCAATTAGGGGTTCAGTGTCTTGCTCAAGGACACTTCGACACTAACTCTGGGGGAGCCCGGGTTCGAACTGGCAACCTTACGGTTACCATCCAGGCACTCTACCCCTGAGCCACCGCCGCCACACATACAGTAGTACCAAAGTAACTAAGTACATTTACTTAAGTACTGTACTTTACTTGAGTAATTCCAATTTTCATTACTTTTACTCCACTACATTTATTTGAAAACTTTAGTTACTAGTTACTTCATAGATTATGATTATTATTGCAAATGCGACGCATTGTGAGCTTGTAGATCTGCTATTTTCAAAAGATTTTTATACATTTGAAAACTTTAAAATGGGACAGTCTGCACAATTAGTACTTTTACTATTGGTACTTTAAGTACATTTATGAAGCCAATACTTTTGTACTTTTATGCAAGTAAATGTTGAATTCCGGACATTTACTTGTAACAAGAGTATTTCTATATTGCTGTATTGATACTTTTACTTAACCCATTCTGAACGGGAACCCATTTTGGTGTTGGCATCATGTCACGCTTTAGCCATTGAAAAATAGCAGATCTACAAGCTCATAGCGCGCCACCGAGTGGCACGCTAAGAGCTTGTAGGTCTGCTATTTTTAAGTGGTGCAACCACTTCTACATCCAGCATGCAATGTCCGTGTACCTGTTTGTGATGTGTGTACCTGTGTGAGCACAAGTGGTGTGCGCATGCGTGAAATTGGAACAAGAGAAGTATGTGACATGGCTGCCACCTGCTGGACGCAAACGATACAGAGAAGAAATTGGAACGACACAGAGAAGAAATTGGAATGATACAAATTGGAACGATACAGAGAACCAATAGACGGGAGTTGCACCACTTGGTTCACACTGGTGTGATTTTTCTTAAATCGAAGAACGACTGACATTTTTTTAGAATCTGATCTCAGGTCAGAATGGGTTAAGTAAAGAATGTGACCGCTGATAAAAAACGTTTAACCCATTCTGAACGGGAACCCATTTTGGTGTTGGCGTCATGTCATGCTTTAGCTATTGAAAAACAGCAGATCTTCAAGCTCATAGCGCACCACCGAGTGGCGCGCTAAGAGCTTGTAGGTCTGCTATTTTTCGTAAATCGAAGAACGACTGACATTTTTAGAATCTGATCTCAGGTCAGAATGGGTTAACCCATTCAGAATGGGTTAAACGGGTTAACCCATTCTGACCGGGCACCCATTTTGTTGTCAGCATCATGTTATGCTTTAGCTATTGAAAAATAGCAGATCTACAAGCTCATATCGCGCCACCGAGTGGCGCGATACGAGCTTGTAGGTCTGCTATTGAATTGAATTCAATCATTGAATTGATTGAAAAATCGAAGAGCGACTGACATTTTTTAGAATCTGATCTCAGGTCAGAATGGGTTCATCAGACCAGTGTGTGTCCAGTGGAAACCTCGTATGAATCTGATCTCAGGTCAGAATGGGTTGAGTAAAGAACGTACCCGCGTAGCCAGTCTTGCGTCTGACGGTGAGGTTGACGTGGCCCTGCTTGGCCGCCTGCTGCATCAGCTGCACCACCAGCTGGTGAGACTTGCCCACCACGGCCGTCCCGTCCACGCAGATCAGCTCGTCGCCCGACCGCAGGCGGCCGTCCTCGTCGGCCGCGCCGTACTTCACTATGTGGCCGATGTAGATCTGGGCACAGGAAGAACAGAAAACACAATCATGAGTTTTTTTTTTTTTTTTTAAGATTTATTTATTGATAATGCAGATATTTACCACAATGAGTTACAGAATCATGATTTTTTTTTTTTTTTTTTTAAACAAGACAAGACAAACTCAAAAAAAGAAAAGACCAAAAACAGTAAAAACAAACCCCCCCCACCCACCCCCCACCCCAACCCCAGAAAGGAAAACTACACAGCTCTCATTACTCTGTATTGTACACAACACCTCTTGACAGCAACAACTCGGATAAATAACTCGGATGAAAATAACAATATAAATAAAAACTCAAACTAAATCAACCCAGAGGAGATATTGAAGGTAGAACCTCAAAGAACCTGCCCCATAGTAGCAGGCCTTCTTCTTACATTGTACAGTAGAGAGTTTTGTTTTTTAGGCAGTAATATAAATTACTGCATGTGGTTCAAGCAGATATATGAGGGGGGATGGGGGGGGGGGGGGGGGGGGTGAAGCATAAAGTTACCATCCAGCGTCGTCTCTGTCGGGGTGGAAACCGAAAACAATCCAAAACATTTACTTTCAAATTCAAATTAAAAAACGGTGAAAAGCGGCAGATCTACAAGCTCGACAAACGTGTCGCGAGCTTGTGGATCTGTTACTTTTATTGCTTTTGTGTGACGCTTGCAGGTGAGCTAGTATGATCAAGTAGGGCATTCATTTACGAGAGAAAACACAAAAAGTTTAAATACGGAGATAAGAGGTTTCTGCCCCAACAGCGACGATATAAAAAGTTGGTATCTAGCACACAGGTCAGCCCAGTTTAAAAACCTAGTCAGTTCATCTTTAGTGCATCTTTCTCCAGCTGGCCAGTCGGCACAGCCATCAGATCGCTATCTCTCCCCTTCTCTCTCTCTCTCTCACTTTCTCTCTCTGGCGCGTCATTATTTTTTAAACCCTCTAGAAAGAGCCAACAAAATAACAAACAAGACTGACTGATTGAGGTTGCACCAGTCACATCAAAGGGAAAGGCAGTGCCGTCGACATCAGACCGAATTTGTCCCGACACAGAACGTACAAGAGAAATGACGAGGGAGAGGTTGATGGGACTGATCTAAGAATAGAGATGCAAACAAATTTATGATACATGGTCCGATGAGTCTCAGACGTAAGTAAGAAATTATTTATGCCCCTTAATCAGTCCCTGGCATGTTGTTTTTATATGTGGCCTACTGCATTACTCAGCTGCATACTGCACTTCCAGTTTCTATGTAATTGGAATCATTATTATTCATGGTACAAAGAAGAGAAAACGGTAAATCAGTCATGCTTTTAGGGGGCAGTTGTAGATGGGTGGGTAGAGGGGGGCCTGGGCTAAGAAACGGGTCCAAGTGCCGACTAAGCTTGTAGATCGGCTGTTTATGCTGATTTCCAAAAATGTTTTAACCCATTCTGACATGAGATCAGATTCATACGAGGTTTCCACTGGATACACACTGGTCTGATTAACCCATTCTGACCTGAGATCAGATTCAAAAAATGTCAGTCGTTCTTCGATTTTTCAAAAATGGCAGACCTACAAGCTCGTATCGCGCCACTCGGTGGCGCGATATGAGCTTGTAGATCTGCTATTTTTCAATAGCTAAAGCATAACATGATGCTGACACCAAAATGGGTGCCCGTTCAGAATGGGTTAAATAATAATGTGGTTAAATGTGTATCCGGGTTTCATAAATAATGAGCCAAAGAAAAGTATTAACAAGAGCTTGTGTGACCACTAAAACAGAACAGAACTAGAACGATGTGGTGGCCTCAATCTCTAATTATAGGCCCCTCTCACTAATCGTGTTAGCCAATTACAATGTCATGTCACCCCCTGTGATCATGTGTATTATTGTGTAAGGGGATTTATCCCCCCCCAAAAACATGTTTTTGCAACAAATGATCACATTTATCACACACTGTGTTGATTAAACCACCCTCGACATGTGAATCAAATTTTGGGTAGATTGGACATTCCGTTGATTGGCCCCTCCCACTGACTTCGGAAGACAATTACGGCCGAGTGATACGGACTAGCAAAATTGTGCCTGTGGTGTTTTAATTGGATAAGGTCCAAAGATCACGCGTACCAATTTCTTGTGAGATTTGGACAAAATCTGTAGGTGGAGGAGCAAAAGGTGTGTTTTGAAGATAATTCAAAATCCTGACCCAAACGGGCGTTGCCTATATGGGGAGATTGCGTCATGACTCATGAGCCAAGGAATCATGGGAAAATACATTTTCATTTTATGACCTACGGTTCAAAATTATAGGCCAAAACGATAAAGTGGGCTGTTATACAGTAGCACAACCATGAGGCAGACAGATGTTTTGTAATTATTATGAACCTCCCCTCCAAGTTTTGGAACTATAGCCCTCATGGTTAGCTTTCGCATTTTCCCATTCATGTCAATGGAGAAATGTTATGCACATTTAATATCAATTCAACTATACAACATTTCTCTGAGCAAAAAAACAAGCACATGATTCCTGGTGAAGCCGGTCAATTTGACATAATGCTCAAATGTGTGCCGTCAAAACTGTGAGACAAGCAGTGCAGCAAACTGTGACAAAGTGTGACATGCAATTACTATAGTAACCACATAAATAATCCTACACTTATGTACAGTACATACCTGTACAAGACACCTTGAACTACTGCAAGGGTAATGCTGTCGACAAGGAAATAAAGGACTGCTTCCAATACAGTGCACGTATGTGCGCCGTTGCCCATGGCATGCATCCGAGTAAAACACATAAATAAATCAAATAAAAGCTCACCGGCTCTCCTGCCTCGTTTCCTCCCAGGATCCTGAAGCCAAAGCCTGTGTCCTTCCTCCACAGGAAGATGTCCTGCTCCTGGAAATCTGGAACTACAAATGAAAACCCCACAGCGTTAGGCACCATTCACGCTTCATGCAGTCATTTGCTGAAAATAGCATGCCTACAAGCTTATTGTTCAGTCTGCTATTTTCGATTTGTGACATCCGGCTCGAAGGACCAATGGCTGCTAACTCCTAAATCCAGTGGTGGACAGTAAGCACTCAACCGCAGTTACTTGACTCAAAGTACAGATGTCCTGGTCAAAATATTACTCAACTACAAGTGAAAGTTGCTCTGTCAAATTTGTACTTATTTGTACTTTACTCACATTTAGGAACGTGGTTCATAAATAATTAACTATTGAAAAAGTACAACAATTTTGGTATGCGCTGCTTTGTTGACATTTAGAACTTTCCCTCCAAAAATTCAAAACATAATTGTCAAACAATGTCAAAACTAGTGAAAATATCCAATATAAAAGCTTACAACGCATCGTGATGTGACACGTTGCAAGCTTATAGATCTGCTAATATATATATATATATATATTCACTAATATTGGCCTTACAGTAAGACCAATATTACTGACAATTACTGCAAGTGGTTAATTCATTACATTGTCTACGTCGGGTGGGAATGCAAAAAATAAATAAATAAATATATGGCTTCTACCCGACATGCCCATAATATATTTTCTGTTCCTAGAAAACGTACAATATTTGTCTTTGAAAAGGAGTAGAGTAAGTATACAAAAAATTACAATTACTCAAGTAAAGTACAGACCAGATACCCCAAAACACTGACTTAAGTACAGCACTCTATGAATAGTACTTCATTGCTGTCCTCTCTGCACCAAACCTCAGTGGATTAATCAAACACACTGCAGCAACAACACCGCTCAATCAAGCTAATCAAGTTAATCAGCCCCTCAGAGTAGGTGCAGAGCCCTAACTCGATGTTAATTCTTCCATTTATACAGTAACTCTGAGTGAGAGTGTACAGAAGGTACGGTAAGTCTTAAAACAGCTCTGTATTCTGATTAGTACTCATTGCTAGAGTTTGTTCAGTAACAGAGGTCTCTCTGTGTCTCTCCGGGTCTTTATTAAACCCATATACTTTGTTGACAGGGGCCCTTCCAGGAGTCCCTCTACACCAGGGGTGCCCACACATTTTTGACTTGAGAAGTACTCACTAAAATGATCAGCTCAACAAGATCTACCAGAAAGATCTTTATAGTGATGGGTTATTTCCGACCTTTGAACAAATACGACGCAGATTCAATTTACCCCAATCACATTTATTTAGATTTCTACAGATAAGACATTTTCTAACACAACACACTGCTTCATTTCCAAACATACCTCCCAACTCATCAATGGAATCTATACTTCTACCTGACCCATTGCTCAAAGGAGGTGTTTCTATTATTTATAATTCTCTCTCATGTTTAGATAATAATGCCTCCTTGGAGTATTTAAAAACTGCTTGGGAAAACGACTTAGGAATATCTATCACTGACGAGCAATGGTCTACATCTCAAAAGTTTGTGCACTCTTCTTCTGTATGTGCCAGGCACGGTCTTATATAGCCCTGTAAACATGACCCTCGTATTCATACGAGGGTCATGACGTAACTTCACCCTGGTCTTTGCAGACGCTACATTTACAAATAATTAAAATATATAAACATTCGCATTTCAAATATAAAGTACTCACAAAGTTTCCCACGGGTGTTAGTTAGTAGCAGCGCTAGCGATTAGAATTTCTGCATCCCGCGTTGTTTAATAAAAAGCATTTTTATCCGAGGTGTTATTTTGCCATTGGCTTTCAACTACGCGCCCCTATCGGTCGGGAGGAGGGTGGCACTCGGTGTGTTCGATATAGGTACGCTGACCGCCCTGCCAATACAGACTAATAGGCGAGTGCGCTCTCGGTGTGCAACTGTGGATTTCCCAAACGAACCCCGTTTGAAAAAAGTAGCCGGAGAGCTCGGACAAAAATGCTTTTTATTAAAGAACGCGGGACGCAGCAATTCTAATCGCTCGCGCTGCTACTAACTAACACCCGTGGGAAACTTTGTGAGTACTTTATATTTGAAATCTGAATGTTTAAATATACGGAAATCTTGTAAATGCAGCGGCTGCAAAAAACAGGGCAAAGTTACTGCATGACTGTCATGATAATTATCATGGCAGTCATGTTCCAGGGCTAGGTCTTATACAGTTTAAAATATTACACAGGTTACATTTGTCAAAGGACAAACTCAACAGAATGTATCCAAATGTGAATCCAGCCTGCGACAGATGTGGCCAGTCGCCGGCCACTCTAGCTCATATGTTCTGGCATTGCAGTAAACTAACATCATATTGGCAAAGTATATTATTTAAATCACTGTCAGACATTGTTGGCAGGCCTATTGACCCGGATCCACTGACAGCAGTTATGGGAGTCAGGGGGACCGGGGTCAAACTGTCTACTTTCCAATATAACATGGTGAAATATGTGACTCTACTGGCTCGCAGACTGATACTGTTGAATTGGAAACAAGCACAGGTTCCGACTCACACTTCACTTATGAGAGATGTTATGCACTACTTACAATTGGAAAAGATTACGTTTGAATTGAGAGGGAGTGAAGATAGATTCTACCAGACATGGCAACCCTTCATTGAATATTTCAATAGGTGCACGCTAACCCCTCCTACACAATAGATGTGTTTTTTCTTTATTTAATTTTTTCTCATTTAAAAAAAGAATGTCTGTAATTCACTTTCATTTGATTTAACAGAACTACTCATTATCATTGTCGATAATATTCTGATGTTGTCATACAAAAAATGCCTAATAAAAACAGTATTAAAAAAAAAAGAAAAAAAAAAGAATGTCTGTAATTCACTTAATTTACAACATGTTGGGAAAGTTTGAGAGCAAGAGTCTCTGTCCTGTTGTCTGTTTTGTTTGTCTGTTCACACTTGTCATTGTTTAACTGTTTTTAGTTTTTTCATGTTTATCACATTTATATGTCTTTTTTATTATGTATTGTATGTGGAACATTTACATTGCCTGTTATTTCTTTCATTTTATTTAACAGAACTACTCATTATCATTGTCGATAATATTCTGATGTTGTCATACAAAAAATGCCTAATAAAAACAGTATAAAAAAAAATAAAACAAGATCTACCAAAGCAAAACGTGATCTACTGGTAGATCACGATCTATCTTTTGGGCACGGCTGCTCTACAGTAACGAATCTCTACGGAAAATGCATTTTCAGGCTCAGGAAGTTTTATCCAATCAGGTTAAAGAGGGGACAGGATATGGATTAAACAAATACAATTGGAAGGGGATAGCGCAAAGAAATGAGCGGACAAAATTGGAACGAAATGATTTAGATGGACCCTCAACACAGGTCTGTCCTCTGTAACTCCTTGAATTATACTGTATGAAAATACATGCCTATCGTCTCTGTCGGGTGGAAACCTCATACATTATGTACAAAACCGTTACTCTTCAGCGATCCATTAAAATGTATAAGATCTATACACGCTCGTTGAGCTTGCGGATCTGCCACTTTTGATGCTTTTGTGGGAGGCTGTGGTTTGATCAAGTAGGGCGTTAATTTACCAAAGATACATACACATAAATGAAAACAAACGGAGATAAGAGGTTTCTATGCCCGACAGTGACAGTATCCTGTCCTTTGTGTGGACCAAGGCCATTGGTCCGTCATTGTGTGAATCCTCCTTCCCTCTCTATTCACCAAGACGTGCACATCGTTGTGTTTCTGCCACCGTGCTCAAACAAGACTCTGCCGTCTAAAAAGGACTTAATGACCGATCCATCCATCCATCAGTTAACCCATTCTGACCTGAGATCAGATTCATACGAGGTTTCCGCCCGACACACACTGGTCTGATGAACCCATTCTGACCTGAGATTAGATTGTAGAAATGTCAGTCGCTCTTCGATTCTTTCAAAAATAGCAGACCTACAAGCTCGTATCGCGCCACTCGGTGGCGCGATATGAGCTTGTAGATCTGCTATTTTTCAATAGCTAAAGCATAACATGATGCTGACACCAAAATGGGTGCCCGTTCAGAATGGGTTAAAAAGAAAGATCTATTTTCACGCCACAAGATGCCATCAAAGGCAAATCTATTCCAGGTACAGAGCTTTTTGGATGAAAACCGTGCAGTCTGCCACTGTACTATATAGAGACCGTCTCCAAAAGCGAATTCCCAGCGGTCTATGCTGGGCCAGTCACATTGGTCTTGGTTTAATTACAACTGATCTGTCATATCAAATTCCCTTGAGACTTCCGTTCCTTTCTCTTCTCGCTTCTTCAGATGCTTGTGACGGACACGGGACGGGTCCCGTCGACGTGTGACACAGAGCTCTCAGTTCCATTTTCCACGCCACTTCTTTCTCTCTATGCACTTCCAACCAGTCCGTTTATTTAAACGACTTTGAGCTTGTCTTGCTGTAAAGTCGCTTGTAAATATCGGTAGCTATGGGTTGCCTTTTTGTTTTGCTTGTTTACAAGTAGGCCTATACTATAGTTTCTTATTTGGGGCTTTTTTCCTAATATGTTGTTTAAACATAAATAAAATCACGGTTTTCACTTTTTCAAAGCTGTACGTGAGCTTGTTAGACGGGCTATTTTCAAATAGCCAATGTGCAGTATATATAAAGGGTTGGAGTACTTGTTTTAATATACACTTTCTCTCTCTTCCAACACTTCCCCACTCGTCAGTGCTCATAAAATTCTTTTACTTAAGTCTATAAAGCTCTCAATGGTCTCGCACCTTCCTACCTACATGACTGCCTGCCTAAATATGTCCCAAACCGCCCCCTAAGGTCTTCCACCGCCGGCTTGCTCGCTTTGCCCAAAAGAATGGCAACTAAAAAATACGGGGAAGCAGCTTTTTGCTTCTACGGGCTGTCGGCATGGAACAAGCTCCCACTGTACCTTCGTCAGGCAGCCTCTGTAGACATTTTCAAAGCTCAGCTCAAGACCCACTTCTACAACATTGCCTTTAATTGATCTTTTATTTTTTATTTTTCATGTCCTCACTGTAACTGCTTGTTTTTTAATGTTGTTGCCTTGCTTTTCTTTTATTCTCCATTGTTCTGTAAAGCACTTTGAGCTGCATTTCATGTCATGAAAGGTGCTATACAAATAAAGTTTTATTATTATTATTATTATAATAACAGCACGTCGGAACGGCATATTGTTGCGCCGTTCACATCGTCATCGAGATCGTGGATTTCACAATATTACGCCAGACTTCCCGGTCCTTCATTGCCATCCCCGGTTCCTGCTTACTGATGCCTTTTGTCCCTTACGATGACGATCAGGGAACGACAGTTTTCTACCTCTGGTCTGCTTTGAGGCAGGAACTCCAGAGAAGAAGGGAAGATATAACCTCGTTGACATAGGAAACCTCCTAGCGTACCCATTTTTTTTATAATAAAACAAACAGAAACATTTGAAAATAGCCGAGATACAGGCTCCGTGTTGTGCAGTTGTACATCGGCTATTCTCACCGCTGCTTTTGTGTGACACTCTTGTGTGATGTACTGTAGTAGGGCGTTCATTTACCAAGAAACATAAAAACATACAAGGCTTCTTGCCTGACAGCAAGGCTATATATTATTAAGGCAAGTGCTGCTCCAGCAGCCAAGGGGAGCTGTGAGCGTGTGTGTGTGTGTGTGTGTGTGTGTGTGTGTGTGTGTGTGCATCTGTGTGTGTGTGTGTGCGTGTTTGTGTGTGTGTGAGAGAGTGAGCTGTCAGAAAGGCAATGTGTTTGCCAAGAGGCAGTTTGCATTGCAGAGTGTGATGGCTTATGGTTTGTGTTGCACTGGAGCTGGTCAAGACGGTGGGGGGGAGGGGGGAAGACAGAGAGAGAGAGAGACAGAGACAGAGAGACAGAGAGAGAGAGACGAGCGGGGAGGGACTGTTATCTGTGTGAGCGTGTGTGTGTGTGCGCTGTGTGTGTGTGTGTGTGCGCGCTGTGTGTGCATGTGTGACTGTGTGTGTGTGCATGTGTGTATTGCTGTGCCTAGCGTTGTGGTCGGGCAGAAACCCCTTATGTCCATATTTGAACTTTTTGTGTTCTTTTCCGTAAATTAACACCCCATTTGATCATACATACGGCATCACCGAAAAGCATAAACAATTGCAGATCTACGAGCTCGAAACGTGGCGTGAAACGATGCGTTTCGAGCTTGCAGATCTGCTACTTTGCCCCCTTCTGATTTTGAATCCTGAGAAGTAACAGTTTTGGACATATGGGGTTTCCACCCGACAGATTTGATATGCAGAGTAAAGCAGAAGACTTGGCATGCATGTGCTCGCATAATTGCGAACGCAGTGAGCCACTTACTATGAGACCCTGCTGCTCATGTCTGTGTGTCTGTCCCGCTGTGACACCACCCGCCCGCCACCAGAGGGCGCAGCTGTAGCACACACACACACAGGGCGCAGCTGTAGCACACACACAACCACACACACACGAGCTACGTTCGCTTCCCGCGTTTGCGCGTCTTACTTGTCAGTATTCAGATCTATTTTTATTTACTCAAAGTAAAAGTAGCATATATCGCCATATGAACAAAATACTCTGTTACTGTATTCAAATATTTGGATCAAAATATACTAAAAGTATTTTCGAAAATAGCCCATCTACAACCTCACGAGTCACGACACGTGTTGTAGATCTACTAATTTCGAATGGTACAAAGTACAAAAAAATAGCTAATATTATGTTTTTGTATATAAATAATCTAAGTAATCTAAGTAACTAAGCTTACAAATAATTCTATAATTGTAGTAATTTTTTTAATGAGTAAAAAGTACAATATTTGCCTCTGAGAGGCAATGGAGTACAAAGTGTAAAGTGTCGAAAAATGCAAATATTCAGTACTTAAAAGTAAAAAAATACCTCAACATTTTTGCTTTAAGTACAGTACTTGAGTAAACTTACTTAGCTACTTCCCACCACTGTGCATAATGCGTGCAGCGGTGGTGCATGCATTTGCCATGCATATTTACCATGCATATTTCTCTGCCTAACCTATGCATAGAGTAATATCGCCTCAGTCGGGTGGAAACCTCATACTTTTCAAGGATTCAAATTCAAAATGAGTCAAAAGTAGCAGATCTACTGGCTCAAAACGTGTGTTTTGAGCCAGTGTTTTGAGCTTGTGCATCTGCTACTTTTGATCTGTGTGACTCTGTAGAGTGTGATCAAGTAGGGCATTCATTTATTAAATTAGAATATGGAGAGGTTTTGTGCCAGACAACAGAGATCTAGCTATTTGCTTCCAGGCCAAGTGATGCCAAGACCACTAAAGCCACAGATGGAGCCGGGTGGGAGAGAACACCCAACCCATCTACTGTACTCCCCCAGAACACACTTCAAATAACCCATTCTGACCTGAGATCAGATTCATACGAGGTTTTCCACTGGACACACACTGGTCTGATTAACCCATTCTGACCTGAGATCAGACTCTAAAAATGTCAGTCGTTCTTCGATTTTTCAAAAATAGCAGACCTACAAGCTCGTAGCGCGCCACTCGGTGGCGCGCTATGAGCTTGTAGATCTGCTATTTTTCAACAGCTAAAGCATAACATGACGCTGACACCAAAATGGGTGCCCGTTCGGAATGGGATAAGTCTTGTCGTCGGGCAGAATCCTTGTATCTCCAGCTTTACATTCATTGTAGCAAAGATAGATGATCATGTTTTTTGGTGGCTAACGGCCAAGCTACACCAGGCTTTTCTCAAGAACTAAATAATAAACTACCTTCGATCATTTGGAACACAGATTTTTCTATTTTTCCCTTCCATTTCCTGAAAGCTGAACCGATTTGGACATACTAGGTTTTGCCAACACATTTCTCCTGACAGCGACGAAATCCCCACGGTGTGGGGAGCTATCTCTCTCCGTCATCCATCATCACAATGGAACTGCAGAGAAACTATCGGAGGGCAGAGTCAAAGGCTAACCGTAGCAATCTGTGCCTGCGCTCAGCAGATTAACAGTCACAAGTGATCTCCCCCCTTTTCTTGGAAGGCAACTAGGTGTGAAGCGATCAATATCGTGCCGAGGAGGCTAAATCTGTCGTGGCCCGGGGGTTGACGGCGAAGAACCAGCAAATAGAGGGACCAGTGGGTAAATTCTGCCCGGCTCTCCCAGGGAGAGGATAATATGGGCAACCCGTGTGTGTCTTTGAAGAATGGACAGTCGGCAGAAATGGAAGCGAAATCGAACGTGTTTTGAGTGGATTTTTTATTTTATTTTTTGAGGGTCGCTAGCTCCTCCTATGTCCAGTTTTGAGGGTCTGTGTAAACACAAAGATTGAAGACAAAAGTGTGTAAACATAAATATGTTCCTGATGTTCAATGCAAAAAAAAAAACACAATCAAATCTTTGATCGCAATTACTTGTCTGACAAAAAAGCCATCTGGGACAAGGAATAGAGGATAGAGAAACAGATAGAATGGGTGTTTATGGGCACGACAATCAAGACGACGCGATCCTGTGTCATTGACAACAACAGCTAGCAACCAGATGCTAACGTTGAGTATAGCATTATGACTTGATAAATCAAAAAAAGCACTATAAAAGCCCAACTGCAGTAGAGCTACAGCATTGGCGTTAAGCGTAACGTTTATTAATTGCCTTTAATTGAGGTAGATCTATGGCAATGGCGGCCTAACTGTTAAATGTAATGGTGACATACAGCCATACAGACAGAGAGAGAGAGAGAGAGAGATGGAGAGCGGTATTAAAATGGTGTGATTATACGACAGTTTGTGAAGCGCTCAGCCAAAAACACTGGCTCATCCAGGACAGTAATGATGCCCAGACTGTAATAATGTGAGTGTCCATGATCAGTACATTTACTCACTGTACATTTTATTTAACTTTAACCCTCTAAGACCCAGCGTTAGCTTTTTAGCAACAATTTTATTTTATTTAATTACTAAATTATTATTATTATTTTCTGTTCTTTTTTCACCTAAACGTCATCAGTGATGTTCATTGCAATGCCATTTCAATGCCATTGGTCATGATATTTGCATATAAATACCCCCCCACAGAGGCTGAAATTCACACAAATTAAAAATGTCTGGACTCTGTGCGATTTTGAACATTTTTTAACCTAAGACTTTTGACCTTTACCCTAATAAAAGTAGGTAAAATAATTGTAATATATGTTTTTTTTGTGATCATTAGAATGTCTAGAACATGTTTTATTCATTATTGTGAAAGATATCCCCAAAATGTAAATTATTAATTTATTATATTATTATATAATTATTATACATTTTTCATCAAACTTTATTTTTTTTTACTTTTAACATATTTTTTAGTCTTAGTCCTAGTAGTACAAAGTAGTAGTAAGGTTGAAATCAATTTTTTGCAAGTAGAAATTAATGCGGGTGTTAGAGGGTTAAACAAGCATTTCCAATTTTCCAACTTTTCATTTCACTACAATTATTTGAACTAATTATTTATTTTTTATTATGAAACCCCTTCAGACCGATACTTTGGGCAATTTGAAAACGGCAGATCTTCAAGCTCACAATGCCTCTGCATACTTTTAACTCTAACTCTAGTAAACTTTGAATACCTGACTTGTACTATAGTGACATGACTATTTCTACAATACTTTTACTTCAGTGAAACGAGCGAGTACTTATTCCATCACTGTCTATGATGATGACGACGAGGACCCTTCGGGGGTCTATTCTAGCCCATTTTGGGGCGGGAAGCGCTTTTGGTGTCAGCATTATGTTATGCTTTAGCTATTGAAAAATAGCAGATCTACAAGCTCATATCGCGCCACCGAGTGGCGCGCTACGAGCTTGTAGGTCTGCTATTTTTGAAAAATCGAAGGACTGACTGACTTAAAAACATAGCTTTTTCAGAAAACTGTCAGGATGTAGAAGACATTTTTTAGAATATATGATCTCAGGCCTAAATGGTCTATAGTCTGCCATGCAGGTTTGTGCTGAGGAATGTTGACGCCTTCACCTCTGCCCCGTACGGCTCGAGTCGCCCTCCTCCCGTCTGTCATTTTTAACCCATTCTGACCGGGCACCCATTTTGGTGTCGGCATCATGTTATGCTTTAGCTATTGAAAAATAGCAGATCTACAAGCTCATATCGCGCCACCGAGTGGCGCGATACGAGCTTGTAGGTCTGCTATTTTTTGAAAAATCGAAGAGCGACTGACATTTCTAGAATCTGATCTCAGGTCAGAATGGGTTATAATCAGACCAGTGTGTGTCCAGCGGAAACCTCGTATGAATCTGATCTCAGGTCAGAATGGGTTTCCCTCGCCACTTTTCATCGTTCCTTCCTTCTTTCTTTCACATGCCATCGCTCTCCATTTCCTGCCCCACCCCCACCACCACCCACGCTTCTTTCTCTTAACGACGTCTTCGACTGTCGGGGTGGAAACCATCATAATATGTCAAAAAAAACGTTACTTTTCAGGATTCAAATAAAAAACATTTATAAACGAGCTTTGCGGATCTGCCACTTTTGATTGCTTTTGTGTGACGCTGTTATATGATCAAGTAAAAAACCCTGACATTTCATTTACATTATATATTTTTTCCCCATTAAAATCTCTCGCCAATGTTAGTGTTTTGCCAATTGGGGTCCACGGAATAAGGAAATCACTGCTCTTATCTACATATCTTTGCCAAAAATACCCGATCTACAAGCCAGGTCACATTGCGACGCTCTGTGAGTGCTTAGATCTGCTAGTTTTGGGGCCGAACGCTCCCCCCCTAGAAGAGGGACATTAGGGTGTTATGAGGTCGAACACTCCCCCCTAGAAGAGGGACATTAGGGTGTTATGAGGTCGAACGCTCCCCCCTAGAAGAGGGACATTAGGGTGTTATGAGGTCGAACACTCCCCCCTAGAAGAGGGACATTAGGGCGTTATGAGGTCAAACACTCCCCCCTAGAAGAGGGACATTAGGGTGTTATGAGGTCGAACGCTCCCCCCTAGAAGAGGGACATTAGGGCGTTATGAGGTCGAACACTCCCCCCTAGAAGAGGGACATTAGGGTGTTATGAGGTCGAACACTCCCCCCTAGAAGAGGGACATTAGGGCGTTATGAGGTCGAACGCTCCCCCCTAGAAGAGGGACATTAGGGCGTTATGAGGTCGAACGCTCCCCCCTAGAAGAGGGACATTAGGGTGTTATGAGGTCGAACACTCCCCCCTAGAAGAGGGACATTAGGGTGTTATGAGGTCGAACACTCCCCCCTAGAAGAGGGACATTAGGGCGTTATGAGGTCGAACGCTCCCCCCTAGAAGAGGGACATTAGGGCGTTATGAGGTCGAACACTCCCCCCTAGAAGAGGGACATTAGGGTGTTATGAGGTCGAACGCTCCCCCCTAGAAGAGGGACATTTAGGGTGTTATGAGGTTACGTCACCAACACCTCTTTTCTCTTTAGCGGGGTTCAACAGAACTGGGTCAGTCCAGCTAGAGAAAAAGCTAAATCCCAGGTGAGGTGTCATCGCACTGAGATGCCAAAGTGCTGAGTAAAGGTAAATCCAGGTAATTGGGGTCACATCACACACACATCCCCTGCTCTGGTTCCCTCCTCCCCCTTCCCTCACTATGCCACTGCAATGTAGAGCCTTACCCAAATATCAGCCATTACCACTGGCTTCTGTGTTTAGGTCCGACGGCATTAGACCGACAACCTATACCTCTATCCCTAACCTAACCATAACCAACCTATACCTCTATCCCTAACCTAACATAACCAACCTATACCTTTATCCCTAACCTAACCATAACCAACCTATACCTCTATCCCTAACCTAACCATAACCAACCTATACCTCTATCCCTAACCTAACCATAACCAACCTACCTCTATCCCTAACCTAACCATAACCAACCTACCTCTATCCCTAACCTAACCATAACCAACCTATACCTCTATCCCTAACCTAACCATAACCAACCTATACCTCTATCCCTAACCTAACCATAACCAACCTACCTCTATCCCTAACCTAACCATAACCAACCTACCTCTATCCCTAACCTAACCATAACCAACCTACCTCTATCCCTAACCTAACCATAGCCAACCTATACCTCTATCCCTAACCTAACCATAACCAACCTATACCTCTATCCCTAACCTAACCATAACCAACCTATACCTCTATCCCTAACCTAACCATAACCAACCTATACCTCTATCCCTAACCTAACCATAACCAACCTATACCTCTATCCCTAACCTAACCATAACCAACCTACCTCTATCCTGTTATCTGTTATCAGCAATTCAAATATATCATATGTATAAAAAATATGCAGCTGATAATGTGTCCCAATACTAATACTGTAGGTGAAAATGTTCAAACACAGCCAAAAACAGCATCTACAAAGCTCACAGCGCCAGCATGTCGCCATTAGATCGGGGCTCTAGCGCAATGCCTTGCTTTGCGATCGAGAAAGGCCGTCATAGGCACCTGTCACCTGTCTCCCCAGAGAAGACAGACTATTATGCACTCACTGCACACAACATGAAGTGGAAACTGAGCTACACTTCCTAACCATCCGTCCACTGTACCAAGACATCAGAGACACATACTGTACTTCCCACCGATTACAACCACACACGGAGATTTTGAAAACATGACCAATGACAAAAAAACTCCCATATCTGCTGGGCGAAGTACAACAGCAGCAGCAAGATTCGTGAGCTGCTGTGATAGGAGAAGGATATCAAACGGAACACACAACCACCCTAAAGCCTAATCATTGTGTATATTCCTGCACTATACCTGCATCGAGTGACCTTGGTACATAGAAATTGATCTATTGAAGATTCTAACTTTCAAATGTACATAATTTTTTGTTTTGATTGTATTGCTGTATTGTGCTTTCTGCTTTGGCAATGCCAATGAAGCCCTTTGAATTGAATTGCTTGCTTCTTCCACTCACAATGTAAACGTATGTTTTCTCATGCCAATGAAGCCCTTTGAATTGAATTGCTTGCTTCTTCCACTCACAATGTAAAGCAACACGGTGGGCAGTCCTCTCAGGCCCTGCCGCTCCTTCCCTCGCTTACGTTCTCTTTTTTTAAATAATGGAGAGCGGCGGCGGCGCCCCCGAGAGAACCACCGTGGCGTTTGGAAGGACGACGTTATCTCTATCTCAGGCTTTGTTTCACTTTGACTGTGGACCTGAAGGGTTAGTGAAGTTAACAGTAACGCCGTGTGATTCTTCCCTCTCTGGCACATCCACCATCCACCACCGCACTGCATCACGACACAACACAACAACGCAGTGGATTCAAAGTTGATTCATTTCGCGGATGCATTTAAGCTACAAGAGAGCTTAACCCTCCAAGACCCAGCATTGCTTTTTAGCAACAATTTTATTTAATTTAATTACTAAATGATATTTTTTTTTCTGTTCTTTTTTCACCTAAACGTCATCAGTGATGTTCATTTCGATGCCATTTCAATGCCATTGGTCATGATATTTGCATATAAATACCCCCCACAGAGGCTGAAATTCACACAAATTAAAAATGTCTGGACTCTGTGCGATTTTGAACATTTTTTAACCTAATACTTTTGACCTTTACCCTAATAAAAGTAGGTAAAATAATTGTAATATATGTTTTTTTGTGATCATTAGAATGTCTAGAACATGTTTTATTCATTATTGTGAAAGATATCCCCCAAATGTAAATTATTAATTTATATAATTATTATATAATTATTATACATTTTTCATCAAACTTTATTTTTTTATTTTTTTTAACATATTTTTTTATCTTAGTCCTAGTAGTACAAAGTAGTAGTAAGGTTGAAATCTATTTTTTGCAAGTAGAAATTAATGCGGGTGTTAGAGGGTTTTAAGGAATGTGCAGATACCCTGTATACACTTATACTGTACAGTATGTTGCTTCGTTTACTGTTGAGTGAGAAAACAAGGTTCAATGTTGCACATTAATTAAGCTAATCACCTGGAACCGACCATTGATCTACACTACAGTATGGAGGGCGACAAATCCCCCTTTCATTGTTCGGATAGGAGCTCCAGTGATGTTGCTCCATTGTTCTCTCCTCTCAGACTAAAGTGGGTTAGTGGCACCATGTGGTGGAGCACGTCGTTCAGAGGTGCAGCTATGGTAGGCTTGCACAAAGAGAACAGCCCTGGATCTCTCTCACCCCTATAGCCTAGACTAGCGCTCACAAAGAGACAGAGACAGCCCTGGATCTCACCCCTAGCCTAGAGCTTGCTGAAAGCTACAGTTTCAGTCTGTACGTTTCATTTACATTTTCAGGTCAAGTGCTTCTCCCAGGAGGAGGAGGAGTAACGGCGATGATTCTGCTCTGTTTATTGACATCATCCACCAGTACAGTATGTATGGGCCCTATTTTCGCCAAGCTATATACCCCTTATTATCCCGAACCACCTTCTTTGCTTATTTTCTATTTTGAAAACATTTAAAAAAGAATGACGAAGACGTTTAGGGATAAGCGGTATGGCAGTGGCGAAAATATATGGCTCATTGTGTCCTACCTCCCCAACACCAGGGTCAACATGTGTCCTACCTCCCCAACACCAGGGTCAACATGTTCTCTGTGGAACAGTAGGGTGACCACTGCCACACCATTGCAGATTGTGCTAGTTCAGAGAACCCATTCTGACCTGAGATCAGATTCATACGAGGTTTCCACATGGACACACACTGGTCTGATTGACCCATTCTGACCTGAGATCAGATTCTAAAAAATGTCAGTCGTCAGTCGACCTACAAGCTCGTAGCGCGCCACTCGGTGGCGCGATACGAGCTTGTAGATCTGCTATTTTTCAGTAGCTAAAGCATGACATGATGCCAACACCAAAATGGGTGCCCGGTCAGAATGGGTTAACATACTCCTGCCGTAAACACTGGTTGAAATTTGATTACCTCAAACAAAATGGAGTATAGCACTAGGAATTAACGCCTCTGTCAGATGGATACCTCATATGTCCAAAATTGTTACGTTTCCAGATAAAAAAAATGCAAAAGTAGTAGACCTATTAGCTCAAAATGTGTCGCTTTGCGCGGTGTTTCGAGCTTGCAGATAGGGTGTTAATTTACGAAGAAAAAAAAGGTAAAATATGGAGATAAGAGGTTTCTGCCCAACGGCAACAATCAGTGAACATTAACAGCACGCCAACACTTGGCATGCATCTGGTTTAGCATCATCACTCACGGGGTGTGGTTATGGCTCTGAGCTAGGTTTCGTTGAGCTTCTGGTATAAAGCATCATCACTCACCCACAGAACCCACTCACCCACAGAACCCATCTGGTTTAGCAGCATCACTCACCCACAGAACCCACTCGCCCACAGAACCCGTCTGGTTTAGCAGCATCACTCACCCACAGAACCCACTCACCCACAGAACCCATCTGGTTTAGCAGCATCACTCACCCACAGAACCCACTCACCCACAGAACCCATCTGGTTTAGCAGCATCACTCACCCACAGAACCCACTCACCCACAGAACCCGTCTGGTTTAGCAGCATCACTCACCCACAGAACCCACTCACCCACAGAACCCATCTGGTTTAGCAGCATCACTCACCCACAGAACCCACTCACCCACAGAACCCATCTGGTTTAGCAGCATCACTCACCCACAGAACCCACTCGCCCACAGAACCCATCTGGTATAAAGCATCATCACTCACCCACAGAACCCACTCACCCACAGAACCCATCTGGTTTAGCAGCATCACTCACCCACAGAACCCACAGAACCCACCTGGTTCAGCATTTGGCGCTGCACTGCGGCGACAGGGACATAAGGGCTATACGCTTGCATGCGGGGGCCCTTTGTCTAAGACAAATTTCTTCCTCGGGGAAGACAAATAATAAAGAACCATCACTCACCCCCACAGAACCAGAACCCATGCAGACAAGACAAGACAGAACCGGCTTCCAAAAACCGTCCGCCACCAAAAAATATTATTACTTACGCCTACTTTCATACATGCTTCTGGACTGGGCCCAGATCTTGAAGGGGTCGGGTTTCCTCTGGATGGTCCCGTCGGCGGCGGCGGGACCGCCGGGGTGGTCCTGCACAGGGAGACCCGGCAGGGGGCACGAGGGCACGGGAGGCGGGCCACCGGCGCCGCTCTCGCTGAGCGGGGCGGCCAGGGACGGGTGATGCAGGGGGGAGTCGGTGTGGGCGCTCCGGTGGCTGGAGGACACGCTGTGCTGGGAGCTGTTCTGACTGTCCTTCCTCGACAGCTGCTGGGGGGGGGGGAATGGGAGGGGGGAGAGATCGGAAATCAGTCGACAAAGTTAAAGATGCAGAATTCTGTCAACCTGTGAGGCAAGGGAGGGAGGGGAGAGGGGGGGGGCGCATGGTGGATGTGGACCAGACAACTGAGACAGGAAGAAAGTGTATAATGTAAAAAAATTATTAGGAAATGGAAACGTCTGAGTGGAGGTTGTACAGATGTACAGGTTCTCAGAGTGGGGTCTCCGAGGGCCCCCAGGGTCTCCGAGGGCCCCCAGGCCCAGGGGCCAAGGGGTCTCCGAGGGCCCCCCAAGGTACATGGTTCTCAGAGAGGGGTCCGAGGGCCCCCTGGGGTACATGCGTTTCAACTCCATGACGTCAAACAACAAGCATGGCTGCCGCCACTGTGGTAACCTCGATCTGGCTATTACATACGCCCCATATATGATAAATAGTTTCTTCACAGAAATGACAGAAAACATCAGCATTATCAAAACATTTACGATTATTATTATTGAACCCATTCTGAACGGGAACCCATTTTTGGTGTCAGCATCATGTTATGCTTTATAGCTATTGAAAAATAGCAGATCTACAAGCTCATATCGCGCCACCGAGTGGCGCGATACGAGCTTGTAGGTCTGCTATTTTTTGAAAAATCGAAGAACGACGGACATTTTTTAGAATCTGATCTCAGGTCAGAATGGGTTAATCAGACCAGTGTGTGTCCAGTGGAAAACCTCGAATGAATCTGATCTCAGGTCAGAATGGGTTAACACAAATCTTCTCTTCTGGTGGCAAAACATGTTCAGATGTGGGGGTGCCTGAATCCTACAAATTTGGCGGCTGCAGTAACATTATTTTATCGCCGCGAGTTGGTTCTTGATATCCATATGAGTCAAACCGCTGGGATCATTTGTTTATTTTTGGAACCCAGTTCTTATTTGACTAGATCTATGGGAAAGTCTATGGGAATTCAGAATGGGAGGAAAAAAATGAAAACTGGGTTGGATGTGAAATGACGTCAGACTTCAGCGCTCTATTTAGTAGTATAGCAGGTGGGCAAAAAGGAGGGGGGGGGGGCTAGCATAAACCCCTGGGTAAGGTTGCCAGTTCGAACCCGGGCTCCCCCAGAGTTACTGTCGAAGTGTCCTTGAGCAAGACACTGAACCCCTAATTGCTCCCGATGTGCTAGTTGGTGCCTTGCATGGTTTCCGCTGCCATCGGTGTATGAATGTGTGTGTGAATGGGTGAATGTAAAGCGCCTTGGATAAAGGCGCTATATAAATGCACCATTTTACCATTTAGCCACTAAGTATATGGAGTTTAAGTGGTTAAAAGGAGAAACGGATTCTCAAAGGGCATCTAATCTCCAAAGCCATGATGAAAAGCAGACGGATCTGTTAATATTGTCTCTGTCGGGGAGGAAACCTCATACTGTATGTTCAGAACTGTTTCCTTTCAGGACTCAAATTTCAAAAGCATCAAAAGGTAGCAGAACTATAAGCTCTAACCCATTCTGACCTGAGATCAGATTCTAACGAGGTTTCCGCTGGACACACACTGGTCTGATGAACCCATTCTGACCTGAGATCAGATTCAAAAAATGTCAGTCGTTCTTAGATTTTTCAAAAAATAGCAGACCTACAAGCTCGTATCGCGCCACTCGGTGGCGCGATATGAGCTTGTAGATCTGCTATTTTTCAATAGCTAAAGCACGACATGATGCCGACACCAAAATGGGTGCCCGGTCAGAATGGGCTAAGCGCTGCGGCAAGGCGACACGTTTCATGTAATGCTGCGGCTTTTAGAATGATCAAGTAGGGTATTAATTATTTCTCTGCTATCTACGATTATAATCGTAACCCCCTAGGGTACGGCAGGTGCCAAGCTACGTACATGTTCATGCTCCGGTTGCTATGGAGAGCCTCCAAAAGCAAAGATTTTCAAAGCCCCGTTATCTCTTTAAAGCTTCGAGCGCTGTCCGCGGTGAGCCGCCGTCGCGCATCTCGGTGATCGTAAATGATTTGCGACTTTGTCTCGCATCGCTACCGGACATGTAACCCTTTTCTGATGAGAGCTAAGGGGTTTATGAGCTGATGCTACGATCACCGATCACAACACACCTCTCTGATAACCCCCGGAAATGAAACGGGGAGGGTCGTTACAATGGAGATTCAATGGCTGGCACAGGTTAGCCGTGGACGACACAGGTTGGCTGTGCCATACGGAGATAAAATAGGGAGATAAGAGGTGCCCCCCCGACAGTGACGTTATGCAATTGAAGGAGTCACTTGGTTGGGGCTTTTTAGAGCAAATACATGGGGACAGTGGCGTGCACAGACATTAGAGGGGCAGTGCTCAAATGAAAAAAAGGGCCACCTTGTGCAGCACATTTTGGTGCTTTAGCTATTGAAAAATAGCAGATCTACAAGCTCATAGCGCGCCACCGAGTGGCGTGCTACGAGCTTGTAGGTCTGCTATTTATTTATTTTTATCGAAGAACCACTGACATAGAAACATAGCTTTAGATCGTGGGGCCTAAATAATATAGTAGAAGCGTTTTTTATCAAGATTTGATCAATGTCACCGCATGGTCCACACACTACAAATTAAGAAAAAAAAAAAAACTTTTTTTATTTATTTTTTAAATAGCACATTGCCAAAAAGGGCAGGGGGTGCTCTATAGCACCCCCTAGTGTCTATCTGTGCACGCCACTGCATGGGAGAAGGGGGGGGGGGGGAGGGGGGGCGTTGACCTCAATGCTTTCCCGTGATTAAGTCATTCAGCCGTGGGAGTGGGGGAAAAAAAGAGGAATAAAAGAAATACAGCTCAACTGACAGAATACATTGCCTATTCCTTTGTTTAGCAGAGAGCAGAATGTATTAATATGAAACTGTACTCGCCTGCCGCATACCGACGAGAGACGCTCACACGGCACAAGACACACTCTCAGGGCTTGAGAATATTGTACTTGTGAAGTCAGAAAAAAAAAAAAAAAAAAAAAAAAAAAAAAAGCCCTCAAAAATGTCCTCCGGCAACTAAAATAACATGGGTATAACTTAAGCAGCTTCCCCAGGATTTGAATGGAGAGGACTGGGAAGAAGAAGAAGAAGAAGGCCTTGGTTCTGAGAGACTACAGGGGGTTTAACCCATTTTAGATCTGACATCCAAATAAAAAAAATGTCTTCTGAAAGAATATATATATATTCAAAGATTTGTGCCACATTTTCACGATTTTTCAAAAAATAGCAGACCTACAAGCTCGTAGCGCGCCACTCGGTGGCGCGCTATGAGCTTGTAGATCTGCTATTTTTCAATAGCTAAAGTATAACATAATGCTTAGTTAAAACACCAAAAGGGGTTCCCCGCCAGAATGCGTTACAGTGTCTCTGCCGTCCCAAGAAGTGCGAGCTGCGACTTCGACGACATCAAGAGTTGTTCTGAACATCTGACGTCATCATGCTCTCCCCCCATCTCTCCCTCCTCCGGCGCTAACAACTCCCTAGCGTGGCGTGGAAGGAACACACGACGACGTACAGAAGGAAAGGCTGAAGTGAGACAGAACGTGACAGACGTTGACAGCGACGGGGGGCTTTCTCCTCCAGTCCACCCACACATCCCTGCGAAATAAATTCCACCGCCCCGGGGACGCAACGGAAGGACATCCATGTGGGATGTGGGTTGAGAGGGGAGGTCGCCGCCGCTCGCCTGGACTCCAATATCGTAGCTGACGCCGTCAGATCAGAACCTCTTATCTTCATATTTCACGTTCTACAGCATCGCACACAATTAAGCATCAAAAGCAGCAGATCCGCAAGCTCGAAACACGGCGCGAAGCGACGTGTTTCGAGCTCGTCGATCTGCCACATTTGATGCTTTTGAATTTGAATCCTGAAAAAAGTACCAGTTTTGGACATACGTGACTAAATTTGACTGAGGGACTGCCATTGGAGTTTTTTGAATTTTCGTTTTTCATGTCATATGAAAGCAGGGAATCATAGCTTCAAATTGACATATTGGTTGTTCAGTTTGACCCACCAGTTTTGGAGATATGGCTTATAGAGTAATGTCTGGCAGAAAACAGCGAGTTGACAAAACAGGCTTGAAAAGGGGTCTAACATTACATTACACCTAGCTACATGTTTAAGCACTTATTTCAGACATGCTCTAGTATGTGAAGAGTCTGCCTGTGCTATTAACTCATTAAAACTATGTATATGTATAATATATGTTTCTCCTCTGGTGAAAAGCTGGAGTTTGCGCGATGGCAGGCTCTCAGTCAATCTGGCCACATATGAGGTTTCCACCCGACATGGACGACATCAAGCACTTACTACGAACGGCCTTCAACGTCTGCCGCCGTGTCTTCAATGCGTTCACACGTTTGCCCTGAACAGACTCTCTCCCACACCTCAGCAATTCATGTATATATTCATCATCCTTGTTAGACATAAAAGGGCCTCGGTACGTTAGCAAATATTAGTCGGAGGAGGCATGGATCCCTGTTAATATGCATGCCATGTCAAGAAGAGATGTAAGCTTATTCTATTAGGAGCTAGCTGGCAGAAAGGGGAGAGGTAAAACACTTATGCAGGAGCCAACAACAACAACCGCTCCGTCACTTTGACCGCAAAACAACTCTTCATTTGGAGATAATCTCATGATTTCAACTTCACAATGAGTCGCTTTTTTTTCCTTTTTTTAGCTTGTAGATCGCAATTTTCACAATGTTTGCCTCTTTCTGATTTGACAACTTGACCAATTTGGTGTTAAAACGGACTTAAAAGTCATTCAATTGTGTTGCACATTAAGCTAATCATCTGAGGACCCCCCCCCAAAATAATTTGGGTACCCCCCTGGGGGTCCCCGACCTCCAGTTTGGGAACCACTGTCCTACAGAGTAGGCGAGACCACCTCCAACAACCACTGCACTAGCTAGAGTTAACATACTCTTACCAAAGGAGATTTGCTTAAAATACCGTTTGATTCATTACAAATAAGCTACGGATTCAGCTTTATATACTCTGTGCCACTACAGATTGGTTCAAATAATAACCTTTCTTTAATTCGTTCAAAACAAGCCCCCGGATCGTAGCTTCAAATGTCCTTGATGGCTATATTGGATTTGACCTTCTGTGGTCATTGGGTTCGGGGAGGGAGGGGTGTGGGGAGGGGTGGACGACTGACTGGGCTCCTAATGCATTGGATTCTCCTGCTCCAATAACTTATTAAGGAGATAGGAGCTCGAAGGGAGGGAGGGATGGAGCGGGGGGGAGGGAGGGGTGGAGGAGGGGTATGGTGGGTGAGTTGTGGGATGAAAACAAATCCTCACCAGTGCTGCCAGCTTTGCTTATTATAGGCTATACTTTGGGCTTGTTTTCTGTAAAATGTGGTTATATTGGTGGTAAATATTGATAGCTGCGGACGCCTCAAAAAGTATAATTTGTCCAAGGGAATATTCCACTTTTTTCTCCCCCTCCATATTTTTTGTTTGAAAATAGCAGATCTAGGGGCACGGTGGCACAGTTGGTAGTGCTGTCGCCTCACAGCTAGAAGGTCCTGGGTTCGATTCCCGCTCGGGACGCTGTGGGTGCTGGCGGCGTGTTTCCTCCTCCGCGTCATCAGTGCCCATACCTGAAGGCGGGGTTGGCGAAAGGGCCTTTCTGTGTGGAGTTTGCATGTTCTCCCCGTGTCCCCTAGGGTAGGTACCCTCACAAAAACATGCAGTAATCCTGGTCTCTAAACTGCCTCCCCCTGGCCAGCCGGGGCGCCTGATGGAGGGGAAAGGAACTGGTTGGAATAAAGTGTTCCTTCCACGCGCTACGTCCAACCAGGGAAACTCCTTCCTGTCAGGTGTAAAGGAGCAACTTGGACACTCAAGCATGAAGGAAGCATGAGTTAAGTCCGTTGCTCTCCCCAGGTTGGCGGAGGGTGTGTAGAGCCCAGGATCACATTAGATGATTGACACAGGGGTGAAAAATGGGTTACAAAATCGTGGGATAAAAAAAATATATAAAAAAAAGAAATAGCAGATCTACAAGCTCACTTGTAGATCATCCATTTTCAAATATGCGACGGCTCACCATGGACAGCGCTCGAAGCTTTAGACATTCAGGGCTTTGATAATCCTGCATTTAATGGAGATAAATGGAGCCTGGATGTAAAAATACGTTGGTACCTGCATGCCGTACACTAGCCTAGGGGGTCCGAATATGTTTCGTAGATGGCAGAAAAATAATTAATAGTTTTGGGCTTGGTTGCTTATTTCATCCCACAAAATGACTGGCAACACGGATCCTCATTGCTCCTCTCCCTCATGCAGCCGTGACATGGATGGATGCTCAGCCCCTGCCCTAGCTGCTCTGCTCTGCTCTGCTCTGCTCTGCCCTGCTCTGCTCTGCTCTGCTCTGCCCTAGCTGCCCTGCCCTGCCCTGCCCTGCTCTGCTCTGCCCTAGCTGCTCTGCTCTGCTCTGCTCTGCTCTGCTCTGCCCTGCCCTGCTCTGCTCTGCCCTGCTCTGCTCTGCTCTGGCCCTGCCCTGCCCTGCTCTGCTCTGCTCTGCTCTGCCCTTCTCTGCTCTGCTCTGCCCTGCCCTGCTCTGCTCTGCTCTGCCCTGCTCTGCTCTGCTCTGCTCTGCCCTTCTCTGCTCTGCTCTGCTCTGCTCTGCCCTGCTCTGCCCTGCCCTTCTCTGCTCTGCTCTGCCCTGCCCTGCTCTGCTCTGCTCTGCCCTGCTCTGCTCTGCTCTGCCCTGCTCTGCCCTGCTCTGCCCTGCTCTGCCCTGCTCTGCCCTTCTCTGCTCTGCCCTGCCCTGCTCTGCCCTTCTCTGCTCTGCTCTGCCCTGCTCTGCTCTGCTCTGCCCTGCTCTGCCCTTCTCTGCTCTGCTCTGCCCTGCTCTGCTCTGCCCTGCTCTGCCCTTCTCTGCTCTGCTCTGCTCTGCTCTGCTCTGCCCTGCTCTGCTCTGCCCTAGCTGCTCTGCCCTGCCCTGCCCTGCTCTGCCCTAGCTGCTCTGCCCTTGCTGCTCTGCCCTGCCCTGCCCTGCTCTGCCCTGCTCTGCTCTGCCCTGCTCTGCCCTAGCTGCTCTGCCCTGCTCTGCCCTAGCTGCTCTGCCCTGCTCTGCCCTAGCTGCTCTGCCCTGCTCTGCTCTGCCCTAGCTGCTCTGCTCTGCTATGCCCTGCTCTGCCCTGCTCTGCCCTGCTATGCCCTGCTATGCCCTGCTCTGCTATGCCCTGCTCTGCCCTGCTCTGCCCTGCTATGCCCTGCTCTGCCCTGCTCTGCCCTGCTCTGCCCTGCTATGCCCTGCTCTGCCCTGCTCTGCCCTGCTATGCCCTGCTCTGCCCTGCTATGCCCTGCTCTGCCCTGCTATGCCCTGCTCTGCTATGCCCTGCTCTGCCCTGCTCTGCCCTGCTCTGCCCTGCTATGCCCTGCTCTGCCCTGCTATGCCCTGCTCTGCCCTGCTATGCCCTGCTCTGCCCTGCTATGCCCTGCTCTGCCCTGCTATGCCCTGCTATGCCCTGCTCTGCTCTGCCCTGCTATGCCCTGCTATGCCCTGCTCTGCTATGCCCTGCTCTGCTATGCCCTGCTCTGCTATGCCCTGCTCTGCCCTGCTCTGCCCTGCTATGCCCTGCTCTGCTATGCCCTGCTATGCCCTGCTATGCCCTGCTCTGCCCTGCTATGCCCTGCTATGCCCTGCTCTGCTATTCCCTGCTCTGCCCTGCTCTGCCCTGCTATGCCCTGCTCTGCTATTCCCTGCTCTGCCCTGCTCTGCCCTGCTATGCCCTGCTATGCCCTGCTCTGCTATGCCCTGCTATGCCCTGCTATGCCCTGCTCTGCCCTGCTATGCCCTGCTCTGCCCTGCTATGCCCTGCTCTGCCCTGCTCTGCCCTGCTATGCCCTGCTCTGCCCTGCTCTGCCCTAGCTGCTCTGCTCTGCTATGCCCTGCTATGCCCTGCTATGCCCTGCTATGCCCTGCTATGCCCTGCTATGCCCTGCTCTGCCCTGCTATGCCCTGCTCTGCTCTGCTCTGCTCTGCTATGCCCTGCTCTGCTCTGCTCTGCTATGCCCTGCCCTGCTATGCCCTGCTATGCCCTGCTCTGCTATGCCCTGCCCTGCTATGCCCTGCTCTGCTCTGCTCTGCCCTGCTCTGCCCTAGCTGCTCTGCCCTGCCCTGCTATGCCCTGCTCTGCTCTGCTCTGCGTACCAATGGCCCTGCTTTGTCGCTCTGCCTCCATACATCACAGCATTGGTTCCGTTCCGTTTCGCAAGCCGGCCGGCCAGCCAGGGTCCACCGCCTCGCCGTATGTCATCATCATTCTCTCAACCATTAGCTCCTCTACCAGTATAACATCATTAGAAGCAAGCTGAGCCGAGCATGTTGCATGCGGTGCCGCGCTCACTGAGGGCAGGTCCGCGGTACGGCTGCTGTTAGATGTAGAACGTCTCTAGACACGCCGTCAGGCGAGCAGGGTATAAACATTATTTATGCATCAACACTCAATGACTAACGTGAAGCACTTTCAACCTGGTGTGCCCTATTTCAGGCATGTCGTTACATGCAAAAAAGAAAGAAAAAAAGAAAGAAAAAAAAAAGAAAATAGCCAATATCGTCTCTGTCGGGTGGAAACCTCATTATGTCCAAAACGGGTACATTTTTCAGGATTCAAATAAAAAAAACGGCAAAAGTAGCAGATGGATGATATCTGCTCATTCTCATACAGTGTTTGTGTGATGCTGCCTGTTAGTATGATCAAGTAGGGCGTTAATTTACGAAAAAACTAAAAAAGGTTAGAATATGGCGATAAGAGGTTTCTGCCCGACAAGTCAGCAACGACTTTTTTGCCGTAATACTTAATGCCGTCATTTTCGTGTTAACCCATTCTGACCGGGCACCCATTTTTGTGTTGGCATCATGTCGTGCTTTAGCTATTGAAAAATAGCAGATCTACAAGCTCATATCGCGCCACCGAGTGGCGCGATACGAGCTTGTAGGTCTGCTATTTTTGAAAAATCGAAGAACGACTGACATTTTTAGAATCTGATCTCAGGTCAGAATGGGTTCGTCAGACCAGCGTGTGTCCATGTGGAAACCTCGTATGAATCTGATCTCAGGTCAGAATGGGTTAATACCACCATGCGACGGTACTGTACACACTATAAAACAGGGCTCAAAGTGGTTACATTGAAGCTCGACATGATCATCCCACATCAACGTGAGGAGGTATACTGTAAGCCAAACCCTTTCACCATGTACAGTATCTACAGCCAAAGCACAACCATCGCCATCATCACCACCATTCCAAACTGTATACCCACCACCACCACCACCTATACACCGACTCCTCACCCCCTACCGTCCCCCACACACTGTCACCCTCTACCCCCAAAACCTCATGGTCAACGTACCCTCCTAGTGTAATCTCCGAACGGAGGGGCCATCTCAAAAGCGTCCTGTCAAAAGGAAAACGTGGGCACGTGAATGTACAGCCAACAACCAATCAACAGGGTTTCTGTCGTATGTTAAAAGCGACTGTGTGTGTGTGTGTGTGTGTGCGTGTGTGTGTGTGTGTGTGCGTGTGTGTGTGTGTGTGTGTGTGTGTGCGCGTGCGTTTCTCATTAGTTTCATGGTCATGCATTCAATCCTCACACTGTCGGTTTACACCGACGGGTGGGGGTGGAGGGAGGGGGGGGCTAAAAGACCACATGTTGATGAGCGAGCTCATCATCAAAGACCCCCCCCCCCCTCCCACACAGTGGTGGGGGAAGGGGTGCTAGCGGCACACACACACACACACACACACACACACACACACACACACACACACACACACACACACACAGATGGAGAGATCTATGGACAGACAAATGGATGGATGGAAAGGGATAAAACTATCTCAAGAAACAAGGGGTTGGTACTTACCAGTTTTGGGCTCTTTTTTGCAGGCGCCACCCCTATGAAGTGAGAGAGAGAGAGAGAGAGAGAGAGAGAGAGAGAGAGAGAGAGAGAGAGAGAGAGAGAGAGAGAGAGAGAGAGAGATTACTAACAAGACAGTCCACTTTCTCCCCGGTGGAGCAAAAAAACAAGGCTACCAAAAGAGAACAGATAACAAGGACTCCATAAAAACGATGTCAGAGCGCCACTCGTCTAGCTCTCCGCCTCCTCCTCCTCCTCCTCCTCCTCATCTCCTCTTTGCCTTGTTCCAACTCGCTTTCGCGCGCCCGTTGTTCCCAAGCTGCCGTGCGCCTTGGCGATTTGGAGAGCGTGTGTGTGTGTGTGTGTGTGTGTGGAGAGAGATAGTGAGAGAGAGAGAGAGAGAGAGGGGTGAGCAGCGTGATCTAACTGCATTAGCAGCGCGTCCAGCGGCTCCTCGGCTCTCTTCTCCACTGGTGCAGTAGGAGGGGATGTAAGGGGGGCTACGCAGGCTAGGCTGGCTGGCGCCCTGGAGAGCTAAACAACCCCCCTCAGCGCTCTCTCTGGGTTAAAACCCACCGACGTCTTGAACAGAAAAGATGAAACGCGCTCGCGTGTGGCGTTGTGTGCAAGAAGAGCAGGAAAAAAATAAGAAAGTTCCAAGTTGGAGCGGGAAAGAGACAGAATTAGAGAGCGAGGAGGGAGAGAGACAGAGAGATGGAGATGGGGGGGGGGGGGGGGGGGGGGGGGGAGTATGTGATCCAGAAAAGATGAAAATGAAAGCGGAAGGATAAACCGGAGCTATACACAGTAAGAAAAAACCCCTCAGTGTTTCATGTATCCCTTTGTAAGTCAGAAGAGTGTACACATGGAACCAAATTCTTCCATTTGTACACTCTATGTTAATACTGTGTACAGACACACAGAGAGAGAGAGAGAGAGAGAGAGAATGAGAGGAAAGTGCGAGATGAGGAGAGGAGAGCGGTTGTGCTCCGAAGCTTTCCAGCGGTCATATTACCCATGGAGAAGGAGTCCAAGATATTGAACATTATATTATAGGCAACCGTCAGTTCTCCTCTTACTGAGACCATCTTGGTGCGTCCGCTGCAAAGCGCCGCGCTCCGCCGCCGTCGATGTTACCGCCGGCTCCAGCATGTAGAAGCAGTCCGTTCAATCTACCCCCGTCTCTCCCTCGCTCACTCACTCGCTTTTCCTTTTTTTTCCTCCTCTCTCTCTCTCTCCTCTGTTCTCGCTCTGTCTGTCTCTCTCTCTCTCTCTCTCTCTCTCTCTCTCTCTCTCCTTCCCCCTTCGCTCAGCATCACCACCGCCGCACCCCACCCCCCCCCCCCCCCCCCCCCTTCTCGATCTCTGTCTCTCGGATCTCCTCCCTCTAATCTGAGGAGGTCCCTCCCCTCCCACATACACACACACACACACACACACACACACACGCACACGCGCATGCCGGTAAACATCCATGCACCTGCAACACGCACAAGTGCTTGACAGCGGTGCACACACACGCGACACACACGCACACAAACGCACGCGCGTCTCACACACCTCTCCGTCCTGTACAAACATGTCAAGTCACATGCGTACCAAATGAGCATCAACGACAATGTTCCCGTGCATTAACAGAAAGCCAGTCCATGCAGAGATATTACCATTTAGAGGCTCTGCAACATGTCGTCACTGTCGGGGTGGAAACCTCCTATCTCCATATCGTATCGTGTTGTTTTAGTTTTTCTGCAAATTAACGCCATTGCTCGCTCGCACTACAGCATCACAATGAAAGCATCCAAAGCAGCAGATCGGCGAGCTCCAGTCTACGACTACCTACTCTTTCTTGATACTTTTGTAATTTGAATCCTGAAGAGGAACAGGTTTGGACATGTGAGGTTTCCACACCACCGACAGAGATGATGTGCACGTGGGCGCGATGCACCAGACGCCAACAACACACGCACGCACCGTCTCCGTCAGGCGGAAACCTATAGCATATCCCAAACCGCTACTTTTCAGAAAAAAATGGAAAAGAGAATCTTTCTTCCAATGGTAGATATTATTTAGTCGCACGTTCTTGTGACTTTCATCGGTTCATTATTTATAAAGGACCACTTCACCACTTTTCAACCTACCTTCATATAATTGGTCGTCACCAATAATTATCATGATAAAATGCCACAATTTCTTTCTACTCGGCCTGTGTCTCATGGGAGGGCAGTTGAGAAACCCGTCCACCAGTGACATCATCGATGGGGAATCCAAGCTAATAAACTGCAGGCTTTCTATTCCTGAAAAGTTGTAATGCCATAATGAAAGACTAGCCATCGTTCTCACGAAAAAAACCCTAAATATATTTAAAAATATTTATAAATGAAAATAAATCTTGTTTAAAAAATAAATCTGACTAATGATGATGTCACTGGTTGACGGGTTCCTGAATACAGCCCTCCTATATGAGACACAGGCCGAGTAGAAAAACATTTGTGGTATTGTATCATGATTAGTGAGGACCAATTATATGAAGATGCGTTGAAAAGTGTGAAGTGATCCTTTAACCACAGTTCATTTTAACAGCAAATAGTAAACAATAATCAGACCCGTCTCAACTCTGTGTGTGTGTGTGTGTGTGTGTGTGTGTGTGTGTGTGTGTGTGTGAGAGAGAGAGACAGAGTGTACTACTCGTCCTGTACTGTACTGTACTATTTGTACTGTACTTTACTGTGCTGTACTGTACTACTCGCAGGGACGCTCTAGGGGGGGGGGGGGGGGGGGGGCAAGGGGGGGCTTTAGCCCCTTCTGGTGGAGGCTTAGCCCCCCCTCAAAACAAGCCCAATTGACTGACTTCTATGTAAACCAAGATTCATTTGCCCCCCCTCTAAATAGCCCATAGCCCATAGCACCCCCAGTCACAATTTCCTGGAGCCGTCGCTGACTAGTGGTACTGTACTCATATTTGTATTGTACTGTAGTGTAGTGTGCTGTACTGTACACCATACTGTACAGCACTGTATTCGGTACTGGTGAAAAACACCTGTTGGCACCCCAAATAGACAGACAGACATAGGGACATAGGGACACACAAAGCCAGGTATTGGAGTGGCTAGCACCACTCAAACATTGCAGCTCTAAGAGCTCACAAGGCAGCAAACACCGCCAAGGCGGTGTGAGCTTGCATATGGTTATTGTGTTGTTACTGTTGTAGGCCATGCCAAAGTATAGGACATTCATTTTCAAACAAACATCAATAGTTGATATACTTAGTATGACAACACAAAGGTTTCTGCATGTATGGAAGAATGGATGACGGGAATGCAACCTAAATCCAACCGGTGGAAACATGGCGCATTTGCACTGTTTCAATCTGGTTGATTATATAATTCAACAGCGGTTGGACATGATGCATACTGTACGTACAGTATAATAATGCAGAAACAGGCATTCTGGGAAAGAGCGGTGGGTGTTGTGTGGGCTAATGCTTTAGGGCAGTGTTCCCCAAACAGTGACCCAGAAGATGTGGGTCACGTTCACATTTTTATGGCAGTGCTTAACCCATTCTGACCTGAGATCAGATTCTAAAAAATGTCAGTCGCTCTTCGATTTTTCTAAATAGCAGACCTACAAGCTCGTATCGCGCCACTCGGTGGCGCGATATGAGCTTGTAGATCTGCTATTTTTCAATAGCTAAAGCATGACATGATGCCGACACCAAAATGGGTGCCCGTTCAGAATGGGTTAATCAGTTGTAAATGATTGGTGCCGGAGCTCGTGATTCAGAACAAAAGTCACTGGTGCAAACAAACCATTTTTGGTTTCATTTCATCCACAGTCCTTTTCCATTAAAAGGAAGGGACATCGAGGGCAAAATGTGAAAGTTGAATTAATAAATAGCCTAAAGCAAAAACGTATTGTATTGTATGTGCATTTGAGCCCTTATACTGTAGATTTCCACCTACAGCACGAATTAAACTCTGGTCAGAAGTAAAAACCCTATTATTAAAAGGATTTTCAAAACATTCCTCACAAATTCAGTTAAAAAAATATATTTTTCAAAATAATTCCAATAACATATCCCTGAATTAGAGGGGGGGGGGGGGTAGTGGACATAGCAGATCTACAAGCTCACAACACATCACATTGCGAAATGTTGTGAGCTTGTAGATGGGCTATTTACACAAGTTTGGGTCTCGGGGGGGGGGGGGGGGG
>NC_139703.1:1473395-1476058 GCF_964188405.1 Protomyctophum parallelum
AACCTGGCATGGCTACAATGACATGCCATCTAGATTACATTTTAGCCTTTATAGAGGCAAGCTTAAACTATATACTTGGCCTCTCGGCTGGGCACATGCAGAAACTGTTTTTGTATGTAATATATTGTCCAGGCATTGACTGCTGTAGGGTGAGGTTCCCATTTATTATACACATTTTGTAATACAGCAGTTTTAGTTATGCAAATACAATGATACGGTAAAAACCGTGTGATCATAGCCTGTTGTGCCCATACCTAACCAAACCATTCAACCTGGCTTGTTGCACCTGTGTTCTCATAAGTCACTCCTGTGTGACACACACCCCCCATGGTGAACCCGCCCATCAAACGGGTTAAAGGCACACACAGGCAGAAATGGCTCCTTCAGCCTTTGTATAGACCGCATGAAGTCGTCAAAGCCAGGGCAAGTGCAAGGGCAATACGGAGATAAGAGGTCTCTGCCCGGCAGCATAGGCACGAAAGGCGAGGGAAAGGAGGAGAGGTGGAAAAGACCCACAGTCCCATGGGCCCATGGGGCGAGGGAAAGGAGGAGAGGTGGAAGAGACCCACAGTCCCATGGGCCCATGGGGCGAGGGAAAGGAGGAGAGGTGGAAGAGACCCACAGTCCCATGGGCCCATGGGGCGAGGGAAAGGAGGAGAGGTGGAAGAGACCCACAGTCCCATGGGCCCATGGGGCGAGGGAAAGGAGGAGAGGTGGAAAAGACACACAGTCCCATGGGCCCATGGGGCGAGGGAAAGGAGGAGAGGTGGAAGAGACCCACAGTCCCATGGGCCCATGGGGCGAGGGAAAGGAGGAGAGGTGGAAAAGACCCACAGTCCCATGGGCCCATGGGGCGAGGGAAAGGAGGAGAGGTGGAAGAGACCCACAGTGCCATGGGCCCATGGGGCGAGGGAAAGGAGGAGAGGTGGAAGAGACCCACAGTGCCATGGGCCCATGGGGCGAGGGAAAGGAGGAGAGGTGGAAGAGACCCACAGTCCCATGGGCCCATGGGGCGAGGGAAAGGAGGAGAGGTGGAAGAGACCCACAGTCCATGGGCCCATGGGGCGAGGGAAAGGAGGAGAGGTGGAAGAGACCCACAGTCCCATGGGCGCAACGAGCGCTGAATCACAGGCCAACGAAAGTCTCCAGCGGCCGGAAGGCACGCAGCGGCCGGAAGGCATGCAGCGCCGGTGCTGCTGGAACACTGGAGCCTATAGCAGGCAGCGGGCAGTGCTCGTTCTGCAACGCTGTTCGCTGTGGTGCCACTCCAATGTGCAGTCAGCACAATCCTTTAACCCATTCTGACCTGAGATCAGATTCATACGAGGTTTCCGCCGGACACACACTGGTCTGATGAACCCATTCTGACCTGAGATCAGATTCTAAAAATGTCAGTCGCTCTTCGATTTTTCAAAAAAATAGCAGACCTACAAGCTCGTATCGCGCCCATCAGAATGGGTTAAAGACCTGGCATCCCATAGTGTGTATAGTTATATGTATATGTACATGTATATTAATATTTACACTGTTTAGACTGATCATAGGTTCTTGGTTAACCTGTGATCCTATATCACTATTTATATGCATTTGATGCATTTAAGTGATGCATTTAAGTGTTTACCTTGCTTACTGTAATTCATTCTGGATTAAGGGCGTCTGCTATAATATATGGCTAAAAAAAGTATCAAAAGGAGCCGATCTGCAGACCGTCGGCATGTTGTCCTCAAACAACACCGATCGGCGGGGAGAGTGCATTTGGACGGGAGGCATTTACAAGCTGTCGATAAGTGCTGTCTCGTTTTGCCTGTGATGAGCCGGTGCTGCGCTTTCCCCCTCCTCTCTCCTCACACTAGAATCTACTACAGCGATGTGCATCCAGGAAGGGATCACGCTGCTCTCTCTTTCTGTTTGTGGAGAAACAATAAATCACATTCTAATAGCTCCTACAAGCGAGGACACGGGGAAAAAGAAATGAAATGCAACCCGAGAGAGAGAGAGAGAGAGAGCAATTCCTGAGCATTGGGTAATGAAGCTTCACCTGAAAAAAAGAGAGAAAAGGCACCGGCAGGAAATTATGTTGCGTGGCGGGCGGGCCGGCCATTCCGGTGATGATCTAAGACTGCGACATTAACCACGCCTGTTGGGCTCTGTTGTTGCTTTAGAAAGCAGTGGACCCCCCCCCATCTGAAAAAGTTTTGTGCCAGGGGACCCCCCCCCCCCCCAGAAGAGAAGGTTTATGTAAAAATATATAATAATTATATATAATGCACATCTAGGTGGGGGAGGTATAAATGCTGGCCAAAGAGGAGGGGACCGCACACCCTGGGGGGCGCACGCAAACACACACACACACACACACACACACACACATGCGCGTGCGCAAACGCACACGCACACTTTTTGATGATTTGCCATCATCAAAAATAGCAGCAAAGATTGCAAGCTTGTAAATGGATACAGTGGTTAAAATGATTATGATGCTATGTTAACTAGGCTACTTTTTCTGGGGGACCTCCTCCTGGAAACCCCTGGGGGTCCCTGCTGGACCCCCACTTTGAGAACCATTGTTTTAAAAGGACGATAATGACAACGTATATGGTTCATCGTGTTATGGTATGTTTCCTGTCCTGTCCTGTCGCCTGGATGGTCGCCCGGACACTGTC
>NC_139703.1:1476258-1518758 GCF_964188405.1 Protomyctophum parallelum
ACAAACTTAAAACATACAGACTACTCAGCGTTTTGAGCGTGATAACCCCTCCCTCAGGCAGCTATATATACTGTATTTTTATAGTGGTCTCCCTCCCTATAGGACTATCAAGATAACTGAACATCCAATGTCCATTACACAACAGGTCGTTTTGGTTTGAAATAGCCACCCAGCCGTGCTTTTAAACGAGCATGATGGAACGCCTAATAAAAACTGCTGTGCCGAGTCTCTCTAGCAATTTTCTAGGGACATTAAAATTTTCGGTCGTAGTGTTTTTTTTTAAATCAAATATCTTAGTTTCAATGAATTAAGTTGACGTGTATTTTTTTGGGGTAAAAAACGTCTGCGCTGCAGAGGGTTATTTAAATAATGCACTGCGACGCCATGTCAACTTGTTAGAAATATCTGGTGTTTTTTGCAGATGAGATATTAGGGTTATTTGAGGGAACTTTTGAGAGAGTGAAATGAAATGATTGCTCTCATGTTTACGTGAGATAAGTTTACTACCGTCATACTGTGTAACTTTTTTCAATTAAGTTATTACTTTGATAACCACTGGTATATTTCTCACAATAACAATAGTTTTTCTTTTTTCCACAACTTCTCTAACCACTGTTAAAGGTATATTCAGTGATTTCACTCAAAAAAACCTTAGGTTTCGTTTTTGGCTGGGACCTAAGCCTTTCATCCAATCAGGATAGAGAGCCAAAAACGAAACCTAAGGTTTTTTGACCCCCAGGCAGGGGTTAACTGGGGACAGGGAGGAACTCCTTATAATTATGGTCAGCACACTCTATAGTAGAGAGGATTATAACAACAAAACAAAAAAATAAGTGATATTTGAATCAAGTGAAATCACTGAATATACCTTTAAGTGTCTTTTCTTTGGAAGTAAATTATTATTTAATTTAACCAACATTGGGCACTGAAACATTTTCGTTTGGCACGACTAATTGATTTGGCATGAAGACAAAGGCAGTCTGATTGCATTCGCACATGTTTTTGTCGGTGAGCAGTGTGTGTGCTTTGTGGGAACGCTCTGTACAAGAGCTTTAAGACCAATATGACCATGAGTGTAAGCACCTTTCACGAGTGAGGCTCAATATGTATTTATTTTTTCACAAAACACACCACGGCCAGGCAGCTCTTCCACTTCTAGTAGCCTTGAGGAGACTTTATTACTTGGCTATAGTTCATCAACAATACTGTTGAGTGCCGTACACCGCAAATAGCAGATCTACAAGTTCACGAAGTGCCGTGAACTTGCAGATATGGTCTCTGTCGGGTGAAAACGGCATTGTGTCCAAGATTTTTACTTTTCAGGAATCAAATTCAAAAATAGTAAAAGCATCAGATCTACAAGTTCGAAATGCATCGCGAGCTTGTAGATCTGATACTTTAGCGTGACGCTGTAGAATGATCAATTAGGGTATAATAGTTTTGGTTTTTTCATTATAGTTTAGTTTTAGTTAGTTTTGACATTTTTTTTCCGAATTCAGTTAGTTTTAGTTAGTTTTTAGAGCGGGTTTGCTAGTTTTAGTTTAGTTTTTATTTTGTGAAAATGCTTAGTTTTAGTTTAGTTTTAGTTTAGTTTTAGTTTTTGCTGCCTTACGGTGCTGAAAAGTGCCGTAAAAACGGCTCGGGAAATAAGGAAAAGTACCAAATTAATTTAAAAGGTTTATATTCTAGATGTCCGTAAGGCATATAAATATTGTTAAAAAAACGATAACGAATGCCATTTTGTCTATCATTTCAGTTCGTTTTAGTTAGTTTTGTGAACACACAACAGTTTTAGTTTAGTTATCGTTTTTTAATTTATTTTAGTTTCAGTTTAGTTTCAGTTAACTAAAATGTTTTTTTTAATTCTAGTTTTCGTTTTTTTCGTTAGTTATAGTTAACTATAATAACCTTGGCTGTTAACCCCATTCTGACCGGGCACCCATTTTGGTGTCGGCATCATGTTATGCTTTAGCTATTGAAAAATAGCAGATCTACAAGCTCATATCGCGCCACCGAGTGGCGCGATACGAGCTTGTAGGTCTGCTATTTTTTGAAAAATCGAAGAGCGACTGACATTTCTAGAATCTGATCTCAGTTCAGAATGGGTTAATCAGACCAGTGTGTGTCCAGTGGAAACCTCGTGTGAATCTGATCTCAGGTCAGAATGGGTTAATTTTCCAAAAAGTGAAAATATGAAGAAGAGTCTTCTGGCCGACAGCAACAATAACGATACGCAACTATAAGTATGAATCCAGTTTAACGTGGCTTGTGCAGCCATAACCACTCACCCGCTGGTATTCCCTTGTATAGGTATATAAATGTGCTGTGGACCGTCTCTCACAGTGAGTGGTGTGTCTGTCAGTATGGTTTACATAACCCCTCTCGCTAAACCCCCGTCCGTTATTGACAAGCCCATAAAGACCCTGAGCATTATGGAGCTGCGTTGGAGCACTTTATGGGCGTGTTGTGTACACTATAGCGCCATGAAGTAATGTCTCTCATTAATAAAGACATGGGGGAGGAATGGAGTGGCTTGGGCGTGTGCGTGTGCAATGTGTGTGGCTGTCAGAAAGGCAATGAAGGAGACCGCGAGGATGGGAGACTGAAGGGGAGAGAGAAAGAGAGATACAGAGAAAGAGAGAGAGAGAGAGAAAGAGAGAGAGAGAGAGACAAGGAAGAAAGCGAACTACAATGTTGTTACAAGGCCACTGTTCGTCCAATCCAATCCTCCCCTCCTGACACTTCTGAGGATTTATCCTTACAGGCGAGATAAAAATGTGTGCAAGCACACATGCACCCATGCATGCACGCACGCACACAGGGACCTTTCAATCGCTCAAATTAATAAGGCACGGGGTCCGGCTTCCAACTGCCCTGGCAGAGAAAACCGTCCAATTACTTGTATCACACGGTGCGTTTAGAAGCTCTGGAGGTCTCCCAGACTGGCGCTCGTGATGTTGGGGGAAAAAGACAAAAATTCAATCTTAACAAATTCTGACCTGAGATCAGATTCATACGAGGTTTCCGCCAGACACACACTGGTCTGATGAACCCATTCTGACCTGAGATCAGATTCTAAAAATGTCAGTCGCTCTTCGATTTTTCAAAAATAGCAGACCTACAAGCTCGTATCGCGCCACTCGGTGGCGCGATATGAGCTTGTAGATCTGCTATTTTTCAATAGCTAAAGCACGACATGATGCCGACACCAAAATGGGTGCCCGGTCAGAATGGGTTAATCATTGCAGTTTTATCGTCCATGTAGCGCTCACAAGTCTCTCTCTCCATTTAGTGCTTTTGTGCGACGGGGGTTTTTCAATCACAGGTTTGACAAAAGCATGTCTCGCGCACGACGTGCAGTAGTCACTGTATGCGTTCCGTCGGCAAAGATTGGCGTTCGTGGAAATAATGGGAGGCACACAGTGAGCAATTTTCCTCTTGAAGGCCTTCTTTTAGACGGGAAGCGACTGACACGCCCCGGTAATTCATCTTCAATGAGAGGCGGGCGATCATTTTGGACGCGTCAGAGAGGTTGAGGCGCGTCGACCTAAGCCCCGACGTACTGTATAAGGTCCCGTGACATTGTAGCGCGCCTGCTCGTTTGTGCACGCGGCCGCGGGGCGACTAGACCTGGATTGTGGGCGAACTGTCCCCCGTGAGCAGACGCGTCACTGATCCAGGCGAGGGGAGCGCCTGTACGTCTCTTACTCGTCGCCCCGTCTGAAACAGCCTTTACTGGTGCAGCAGACAGTCTAGTGGTGGTAGCACCGTAGCACGTCTAAAAAGATGCTGCCTTCGGCTTCATCCCCAAACTAGATATGAGACATGGTGTCACCAAAAAAAACAAAAAAAAAACAGGGGACGACAACTAGCAGCTTACACTGTAGGAAATCACATCTCCAGCAGAGAGAGAGAGAGAGAGAGAGAGAGAGAGAGAGAGAGAGAGAGAGAGAGATAGAGTGCCAGAGAGACTGCTTTTGCTTATCTATCTGTTCATAGACACTCGTTCTCCCGTCTCTCCTTTTTAACCCATTCTGACCCGAGATCAGATTCATACGAGGTTTCCACTGGACACACACACACACTGGTCTGATTGACCCATTCTGACCTGAGATCAGATTCTATAAAAATGTCAGTCGTTCTTCGATTTTTCAAAAATAGCAGACCTACAAGCTCGTACAATGAGCTTGTAGATCTGCTATTTTTCAATAGCTAAAAGCACAACATGATGCTAAACACCAAAATGGGTCCCCGTTCAGAATGGGTTAACTTTTCCTTCCTGGCGTTATGACAGCTCCCAGCATGCAACGCTCCTCTGACGACTCCCCAAGTAGTTTCATCTCGGGAGCGTTTCCATGAACGTCCTTCACGGATCCACTGATCTCGTTCCCCCTCCCAGATTCGGCACAAACTTGGGGATGAATTCATTTTACTATTATGCCGCCAAAATGTGGTAACGCCATACCAACAGCATCAAAAAGTGCGACTCCGTTCCCTCCTTCAAAACCGCCGTGAAAGAGCACCCGGTTGCAATTCTTCTAGCTTGCCAAAAGAAATGACCCCCCAACTGTTTCTCAGTAAATATACTTTTATTGCTACTAGTACTGATGATTTCTTGTATAGTAGTCTTTATATGTCTTGATGAATTGAACACATATACTGTATGTATGTAGGACCACAGTGGAAACAAGCCCTCTGGGCTTTTTGTGTTATCCTTTTAGCATTGTTGCATAACTGTAACTTTCTTGCAAACTGTTAAAGGTATATTCAGTGATTTCACTTAATTCAAATATCACTTATTTCTTTGTTTTGTTGTGATAATCCTCCCTACTATAGAGTGTGCTGACCATATAAGGAGTTCCTCCCTGTCCCCAGTTAACCCCTGGGGGTCAAAAAACCTTAGGTTTCGTTTTTGACTCTCTATCCTGATTGGACGAAAGGCTGGGTCCCAGGCCAAAAATGAAACCTAAGGTTTTTTGAGTGAAATCACTGAATATACCTTTAAGTATTCAATCAATCAATCAATCAATCAATCAATCAATCGCGAGACATGGCCAAAGCATTTCCGGGGGGTCCCCAGCCAAAAGCGCTGAGAACCCTTGGTCTACAGCATATAGGTCTTGCCCAGCGTGCACCCTGAGCCATCCATCCGTCAAAGATTTGCTACACATTTCTCACGATTTTTCAAAAAATAGCAGACCTACAACAAGCTTGTAGATCTGCTATTTTTCAATAGCTAAAGCATAACGTAACGCTTAAAGGGAATGTGACATTAAAATAATGGTTTTGGAATTGTTCTTATTTTTTTTTGGTTTTCTAATCTCAATTGCACCCAAAAAACATGAACTTTTAACATTCAGTAGATTTTCTGTGATCTGGGGTTTTCTGGCTCAAACAGGTGCTCTGATTTGCAGTAAGTGACATAATGTCAATGGGATTTGCCAGCAGATGTCACTGTTTCACTGTGTTGCCTGTTTTCATTGTAGCTCAAAAGGCCCAAAAAACCCCAAAGAAAACTTCAGATCACAGAAAATCCACTGAATGTTCAAAGTTCAGGTTTTTTGGGTGTAATTGAGGTCATAAAACCTAAAAGAAAAAAGAAAAGGAAAAATAAATGAAAATGAATGTCATAAAACCTTTAGAACACCAAAAGGGGTTCCCGGCCGCCCCCAAAATGTGTTTTAACCCCTTACCTCGCTGCACCAGCATGGTGACCTCGCTGCCCTTGGGACACTTGCTGAGCAGGTCCACCACCTGGTTGTGGCTGAGGCTCTGGACGTTCCTCTTGTTCACCTCCACCATGATGTCGCCCTCCTTCAGGCCGCGGCAGCGCGGGTAGTCCACGATCTGCTTGACCCGCTGGCCGCCGCCGCCCGGGCTGTCGGCGATGGTGAAGCCGAAGCCCTTGTCGCCCTTCGGGGGAATCGGAATCAGAATGATCAGAGTCAGTCTTCTTAAAACCTGTTCTGACCTGAGATCAGATTCATACGAGGGTTTCCACTGGGACACACACTGGTCTGATTAAACCCATTCTGACCTGAGATCAGATTCTAAAAAAATGTCAGTCGTTCTTCGATTTTTCAAAAAATAGCAGACCTACAAGCTCGTATCGCGCCACTCGGTGGCGCGATATGAGCTTGTAGATCTGCTATTTTTCAATAGCTAAAGCATAACATGATGCGAGGTTTCCACTGGACACACACTGGTCTGATTAAACCCATTCTGACCTGAGATCAGATTTTAAAAAATGTCAGTCGTTCTTCGATTTTTTTCAAAAATAGCAGACCTACAAGCTCGTATCGCGCCACTCGGTGGCGCGATATGAGCTTGTAGATCTGCTATTTTTCAATAGCTAAAGCATAACATGATGCCAACACCAAAATGGGTGCCCGGTCAGAATGGGTTAAAAAAAGGGGAAGAAGAGAGAGAGAGAGAGAACGGATTCTACAATTGTCTTCTAAATCGTGACAGTTTTCTGAAAGACCTGTGTTTCTATATCAGTGGTTTTCAAACTATTTCATGTCAAGGACCCCCAAAAAAGATATTGGCTGACAACCCCCATCTGAAAATATGTTTTTCCAGGGACCATCCAGAAGCAAAGATGGGAGTTAAAAAAACGTTTGGTGTGAAGGAATATATATACAGGGACCAGGGTATATTCAAAGAATTGCACACATTTTCACGACTTTTCAAAAATAGCATTTCTACAAGCTCATAGCGCGGCACTCTGTGCCACGCTGAGAGCTTGTAGATCTGCTATTTTTCAAAGTATAAAATAAGCGGCACAAATGCGTTCCCGTCCTAAATGGTTCAAGGAGATCAAGTCAGCAAAGAACATTTAGAAGCTTGTTCCACAAACGGCACACTCGTAGGGTCTCCCTTCCCTTAGCTAATTTACAAACAGCACGGCCGTAGGTTTACAATACAAAAAAGGGCTTTCCAGATATTCACAGGCTTGTTTCACAAACGGCACAGCCGTGGGGCTCTCTCTTATCTTATTCACAGAGTGTAGAGTAGGAGAGTAGCGACATGCAAAGCAGGTGCCTTATGGGCCATAGTTCCAAACATTGCTCCTATGGCTGGAACTATCCCATTGAGATAGCATGAGCACTTCCAGCATTCCATTACAATGGGAGTCAACGCTAGTGTCGCCACTCTCTTGCTATATTACTCCGGTACGGGGGGGGGGGGGGGGGTCTCTGTGTACCTTCTCCATGTGCACGGTGATGAGCTCGGGCTGCGTGGCGATGGAGGAGGCCAGGTCGGCGGGGTAGCCGAGCTGCGACGACGTGTCGGAGCCGGTGTGAGGGCTGTGGGGGCGGGGGAGGCCGTTGAGGCCGGGCAGTCCTCCCTCGCCGTTGTTGTTGTTCTTGTGGCCGGAGGGCGAGTCGTAGGCGTGGCCTGTATAGTGTTGTAATTTTGACAGCATTTATTTTATTTTGTTTTAGTCATGGTCATTTTTTAAAGGTTTTATGACATTCATTTTCATTTATTTTTCTTTTTCTTTTTTCTTTTAGGTTTTATGACCTCAATTACACCCAAAAAACCTGAACTTTGAACATTCAGTGGATTTTCTGTGGTCTGAAGTTTTCTTTGGGGTTTTTTGGGCCTTTTGAGCTACAATGAAAACAGGTGAAACAGTGACATCTGCTGGCAAATCCCATTGACATATATGGGATTTGCAGTAAGTGATGTCACTTACTGCCGGCAAATCAGAGCACCTGTTTGAGCCAGAAAACCCCAGATCACAGAAAATCTACTGAATGTTAAAAGTTCATGTTTTTTGGGTGCAATTGAGATTAGAAAACCTAAAAAAAACAAGAACAATTCCAAAACCTTTTTTTTTATGTCACAATCCCTTTAATATATTTTCATGTAGTTTTTTAGGCGTGTCCTGGTTTTTTACCGTTGACGATGACGGGCTCCTTGTTGTCCAGGATGGCCACGGAGGTCACCAGGCTGGTGTTGGGGTCGTCGGGGTCGAAGGGCAGCGGGTAGCCGCGGCACAGCTCCAGGTTGACCATGGAGCCGATCTGGATGGACTGGAAGATCTTCACCACCTGGGCGTGGGTGTAGCCCAGCACGCACGTGTCGTTGACCGAGACGATCACGTCGCCTGCAGTGTGAACACAGGGGAGGGAGGGAGAGAGAGAGAGAGAGAGAGAGAGAGAGGTGTTGTCCATGTGTTGTTTGATTCTACAAACGTTTTACAGCTCAACAGTCAACACCCAAAACATAACATTTCCCTGGGGACTCAAACTTATAAGTAAAAATACATTATGAATTAACCCATTCTGACCGGAGATCAGATTCATACGAGGTTTCCACTGGACAACACACTGGTCTGATTAACCCCATTCTGACCTGAGATCAGATTCTAAAAAATGTCAGTCGTTCTTCGATTTTTCAAAAATAGCAGACCTACAAGCTCGTATCGCGCCACTCGGTGGCGCGATATGAGCTTGTAGATCTGCTATTTTTCAATAGCTAAAGCATAACATGATGCAGACACCAAAATGGGTGCCCGTTCAGAATGGGTTAACCACACTACTACTTTACCTATGAACACATGTTTTTTTTTTAAATATTCTGTAATTCTTTTGAAAAAAATGTTTTTGTGGGGGTCCCTAACCAATGTTTGAGGGCCACGCCAGCGGCATTTTGACATTTTCACGTCAAGGACCCCCAAAAATATATTTTGGCCCCACTTAAAAAAGAAAAGGTGAAAAAAGTGAGCGGTGCCTTTCGTTACAATGACGACGTCTGATGATGTCATCAACATGACGTCACGGACACTTTGTACTCAAACGGACAGACGGACACACAAAGCTGTGCATTGGAGCGGCTGCACCACTCAAAAAAGAAAAAGGGCAGAGGTATTTACTGGAACGCAGATTAATTAACTTTAGGCCAAATTAATTTGTATAAGTGTTTATGTTTTATTTTCGTTTTATATCGATATTGACTAATGTGAATTAATGCAATTTAATGTGTTTTTATATTGATATTGATGCAGTTTTCATTTATGTGTTTTGTAATATGTTTTTGTGTGGACTGCAGTAAGACTGGCTGATTGCCATGGCATCAGCTAATGGGAATCCTTTTCAAAAAAATCTAAATAAAAATAACTTTCTTCTTCAGACTGACCTGTCTCCATCTAGACTAGCAGCAGACTGACCTATCTCCATCTAGACTAGTAGTAGACTGACCTATCTCCATCTAGACTAGCAGCAGACTGACCTGTCTCCATCTAGACTGACCTGTCTCCATCTAGACTAGCAGCAGACTGACCTGTCTCCATCTAGACTAGTAGTAGACTGACCTGTCTCCATCTAGACTAGTAGCAGACTGACCTGTCTCCATCTAGACTAGTAGCAGACTGACCTGTCTCCATCTAGACTAGCAGCAGACTGACCTGTCTCCATCTAGACTAGTAGCAGACTGACCTGTCTCCATCTAGACTAGCAGCAGACTGACCTGTCTCCATCTAGACTAGCAGCAGACTGACCTGTCTCCATCTAGACTAGTAGCAGACTGACCTATCTCCATCTAGACTAGTAGCAGACTGACCTGTCTCCATCTAGACTAGTAGTAGACTGGCCTGTCTCCATCCAGACTAGCAGCAGACTGACCTGTCTCCATCTAGACTGACCTGTCTCCATCTAGACTAACCTGTCTCCATCTAGACTAGTAGTAGACTGGCCTGTCTCCATCTAGACTAGCAGCAGACTGACCTGTCTCCATCTAGACTAACCTGTCTCCATCTAGACTAGCAGCAGACTGACCTGTCTCCATCTAGACTAACCTGTCTCCATCTAGACTAACCTGTCTCCATCTAGACTAGCAGCAGACTGACCTGTCTCCATCTAGACTGACCTGTCTCCATCTAGACTAACCTGTCTCCATCTAGACTAGCAGCAGACTGACCTGTCTCCATCTAGACTGACCTGTCTCCATCTAGACTAACCTGTCTCCATCTAGACTAGCAGCAGACTGACCTGTCTCCATCTAGACTAGTAGCAGACTGACCTGTCTCCATCTAGACTAACCTGTCTCCATCTAGACTAGCAGCAGACTGACCTGTCTCCATCTAGACTAGCAGCAGACTGACCTGTCTCCATCTAGACTAGCAGCAGACTGACCTGTCTCCATCTAGACTAGCAGCAGACTGACCTGTCTCCATCTAGTCTAACCTGTCTCCATCTAGACTAGCAGCAGACTGACCTGTCTCCATCTAGTCTAACCTGTCTCCATCTAGACTAGCAGCAGACTGACCTGTCTCCATCTAGTCTAACCTGTCTCCATCTAGACTAGCAGCAGACTGACCTGTCTCCATCTAGTCTGACCTGTCTCCATCTAGACTAGCAGCAGACTGACCTGTCTCCATCTAGACTAGCAGCAGACTGGCCTGTCTCCATCTAGTCTGACCTGTCTCCATCTAGACTAGCAGCAGACTAACCTGTCTCCATCTAGACTAGCAGCAGACTGACCTGTCTCCATCTAGTCTGACCTGTCTCCATCTAGACTAGCAGCAGACTAACCTGTCTCCATCTAGACTAGCAGCAGACTGACCTGTCTCCATCTAGACTAGCAGCAGACTAACCTGTCTCCATCTAGACTAGTAGTAGACTGACCTGTCTCCATCTAGACTAGCAGCAGACTGACCTGTCTCCATCTAGACTAGTAGCAGACTGACCTGTCTCCATCTAGACTAGCAGCAGACTGACCTGTCTCCATCTAGACTAGCAGCAGACTGACCTGTCTCCATCTAGACTGACCTGTCTCCATCTAGACTAGCAGCAGACTGACCTGTCTCCATCTAGACTGACCTGTCTCCATCTAGACTGACCTGTCTCCATCTAGACTAGCAGCAGACTGACCTGTCTCCATCTAGACTGACCTGTCTCCATCTAGACTAGCAGCAGACTGACCTGTCTCCATCTAGACTAACCTGTCTCCATCTAGACTAGCAGCAGACTAACCTGTCTCCATCTAGACTGACCTGTCTCCATCTAGACTAGCAGCAGACTGACCTGTCTCCATCTAGACTGACCTGTCTCCATCTAGACTAGCAGCAGACTGACCTGTCTCCATCTTGCCGTCGAGGGCGGCGGGTCCGTCCAGGACCAGACTCTTGATCTGGAGGAACTCGTCGGGCTCGTCTCCGCCCACCACCGTGAATCCGAAGCCTCTGCGACTCTTCTTCAGCTTGGTGTTGATGAAGGTGCCCTTCAGCTCCGCCGGGTTCCGCGTGAAGAAGGGCTTCCCTCCTGGACAGAACACATAAATACACACGCACACACACGCGAACACGTGCACACACAGACACAGACACAGACACACACACACACACACACACACAGTGAATCACTGGTGTCTTTCAAAACTGGCCTGAAAAATCAGGAGACCACAAGGGGAGGGCATTACGCTATGTTGATGAATTGAAAACATATAGGACCACAATGCAAACAAGTCCCCAGGATTTCTTTGTGTTATCCTTTTAGCCGTAATGTCTGACTGTACCAACGTGCTGTTTTACATTTCTGTCTAATAAAGTATTCAATCAATCAATCAATACACACGTATAATCGCCTCTGGCGGGTGGAAACCTCATACTGTACGTCCAACACCCGTTTCTGAATCAGGATTCTAATTCAATGCATTAGCAGATCTATACAAGCTCAAAACGCGTCACTTTGCGCCGCGGTTCGAGGTTTGCGGATCTGGTACTTTTGCGTGACGCTTTAGGTATGATCAAGTGGGGCGTTAATTTACGAGAACAATAAAACACACAGACACACACACACACACACACACACACAAAATGTAAAATATGGAGATAAGAGGTTTCTGCGCGACAGCAATGACATGCAAAAAGCAAACCGTTACTTGCAAGCAGCCTGCAGATTCAGGTGTGGTGAGAACGGTGTGTGTGTGTGTGTGTGTGTGTGTGTGTGTGTGTGTGTGTGTGTGTGTGTGTGTGTGTGTGTGTGTGCATGAGCGGTTTATCAAACAACCCCCCCGGATGATTTATGACCAGCTGTTTGGGAGACGAACCCGTCGGTGGCGTTGACAGATTTGGTCTGGGTGATGATCAGACTACTGAAGAGAGATCCCGGGCCTCAACTGCCATCACATCACATAAGAACAGGGTAACGCCCGTTGCTCGGCGTCGACGTGATGCACGACGCTTGGAACGACCCGTCTCACCTCAACGTGGTCTCACTGACGGCCAAGTTCGCCCCAACGTTATTAGCCCATTCTGACCTGAGATCAGATTCATACAAGGTTTCCACTGGACACACGCTGGTCTGATGAACCCATTCTGACCTGAGATCAGATTCTAAAAAATGTCAGTCGTTCTTCGATTAAAAAAGAAATAGCAGACCTACAAGCTCGTATCGCGCCACTCGGTGGCGCGATATGAGCTTGTAGATCTGCTATTTTTAAATAGCTAAAGCACGACATGATGCTAACACCAAAATGGGTTCCCGTTCAGAATGGGTTAAATTTACAGAAAATACATTTATCTCAGATTCTTTTCCCAGATTGTGTTTTCGATCGAAACAAGCTTTATTCAACCTGTAAAGTAAAGAACTGATGATCGCGGTTACAAAATGTATTTTCGGGGTGAAATAAAATCTGATCGCCCCGCTCCTCCACATAGTCTTTGTTTACATGCAGTTCATGTCCTGGGATCTGTGGGACTTCAAAATAAGGGTTTTCACTGGAAAAACACTGGCAGTGCCGGAATAATTCATTAATACGCTAGTTATGGGTTTTTAGACCTGAGGCCCATTCTACAAAATAATGCCTTCTAAATCAGCGGTTCTCAAAACTTGTGTTTGTGCCAAAGACCCCCCCCCCTCGAATTGATGTGAATTTTATTTGGCCATGTGAAAATGTTTTGTGCCAGGGACACCCCAAGAAGAGAAGATGTGTGTTAAAGGTATATTCAGTGATTTCACTCAAAAAACCTTAGGTTTCGTTTTTGGCTGTGGGACCCAGCCTTTCGTCCAATCAGGATAGAGAGTCAAAAACGAAACCTAAGGTTAACTGGGGACCGGGAGGAACTCCTTATATGGCCAGCACACTCTATAGTAGGGAGGATTATCACAACAAAACACAAAAATAAGTGATATTTGAATTAAGTGAAATCACTGAATATACCTTTAAAAGAACAAATTATTCAACATTTTTCACACATTTGAGGTCCACAGTACACTAATGTAACACTATAGCAAGCGTGAGCTTGCTATTTTTGAGAAATCCCGAACACTATATACAGTAGGCTAGCCAAAATAAAAAAAATGACAGATGATTTCCCGTCTCTCTCTCTCTCTCTCTCTCTCTATCTCTATCTCTCTCCCTCTCTCTCTCTCTCTCTCTATGGGTGTGCCCCGGCGTCCGTCCACAAAGGAAATGAAGAGGCGCGGAGAAAAAATCATTATCTGGCATTAGGAATGAAATGAAGAGAGATCAGAGATGGCGATAAGTCAAAATGAAGTGAGGCTATTTGCCTCGGCGGCGGCGGCGCCGACAGTGTTCTGTTCTTCAGAGAGCGCTCTGCGTGGGCGCTAACGATATTGACCCGAGGAGGAGGAGAAGAGGCGGAGAGAGAGGAGGAAAAGACGGATATCCGCGTGGATATCCAGCGAGAAGTGTTGAGGAGACAATGTATTAAAATGACTTATTATTGTAGGACACGAAGCGAGGAGGACGTCCACACCGTCTAGAGGACAGAGACATGGGGGGGGGGGGGGGTGACACAGTGAGAGGGGGAGACGGAGGGACGGACTGACTTTAACCCAGCAAGACCTGAGAGGTCCACTCTAAAAGTGTAAATCCTAACAGTTTCCTAAGAGAACGTTATATGTTGCTATAATCAGTGGTTCTCAAACCATCCCCTCCCCCCTCCATTTTTTTTTAAATTTGGCACATTTCAAAATAGTTTGTTCCAGGGAGGTGACCCCCAGAACCAAACATACGGTATATTATATTCAAAGATTTGCAAGATTCTTTTAATCGCCAACAGTTTAGAGTACCACAGACGAAAAACAGTCCAAGTCCAAATTTCATTCTGACCCCTCCACGAAAAGGCCTCGTTGTCCTGAACCCTTTATCTATCATTTATACATTATGGATCAATAGTGTGGACTTAAGACAGTTTTTCGTCTGTGGCATTCTGTAACTAAAAAAAACGACACAGATGCTTTCCCGGTCTGAATGGGTTATAAAGGAGGACGAGGGTCAAGGAGGAAAGGAACGCTACTCCACCTTCCAGACTGGCCAACGACGTGCCACGGCAGTGCTGCGGTGCACTCATACCATGAAAAATGCATTACCCTTGGAGCTGGTCAATGTCACTATGCTTGTGGCCTTTCTGCAACGTGCTGCGTGTGTGTGTGTGTGTGTGTGTTGTGTGTGTGTGTGTGTGTGTGTGTGTGTGTGTGTAGCACCTTTTGAATTCCATTTCTCAGAACGAACGCATGAGGTGAATGTAAAGATGCTGATACGAGACTCATGGCTTTTGTGGGTAAAACTGTAACGGGCGGGGTCCGGGGGAAGCAGAGAAAAATGTGGTGAAAGAAATAAAGGAGGGTCGGAAATTATTTAACCCATTCTGACCTGAGATCAGATTCACACGAGGTTTCCACTGGACACACACTGGTCTGATGAACCCATTCTGACCTGAGATCAGATTCTAAAAATGTCAGTCGTTCTTCGATTTTTTTCAAAAATAGCAGACCTACAAGCTCGTATCGCGCCACTCTGTGGCGCGCTATGAGCTTGTAGATCTGCTATTTTTAAATAGCTAAAGCACAACATGATGCCAACACCAAAATGGGTGCCCGGTCAGAGTGGGTTAAGCCTGTCCCCCCCCCCCCCCCATTACCAGAATGGGGGAACAGGCTTACATAATGGATTTAGATATGATCCCAATAAACACAGCTGAACATACTGTAAGTTGGAGTGGGAAAAGAGCGGTGTTACCGTATGGATTCATAATCACTAGCGTACAACAGTACAGGCATCGCGGAAACCCAAACACGGCCTCGGGCAACTAGGCTTGGCGGATAACTCACGGGCTGAATTATTTATTTTTTCATATAAAAATGTCAGCGTGGGTATAAATGTTGCATGGTGATCCTGTGCTATGAATGTCCTGGATTTAGTCGTCTCAAATTATGCCTTTTACACTAAAACCCAATGATATTAACCCATTCTGACCGGGCACCCAATTTGGTGTCAGCATCATGTTATGCTTTAGCTATTTAAAAAATAGCAGATCTACAAGCTCATATCGCGCCACCGAGTGGCGCGATACGAGCTTGTAGGTCTGCTATTTTTTGAAAAATCGAAGAACGACTTGACATTTTTAGAATCTGATCTCAGGTCAGAATGGGTTCATCAGACCAGTGTGTGTCCGGCGGAAACCTCGTATGAATCTGATCTCAGGTCAGAATGGGTTAATTTTTTTCAGCCCTTTAGCTGAAGCAGGGAGCCCACTACATAATATTGCATACAATTGTGTTGCAGATTAAACTTTGTCATTGATTGCTTCATAGACTTTCATGCTGTCATGATCGTTGTATGTTGGATTCATGTCAATGTGCATTTTCAGACATTTAACCACAGAAATCGCCCAATACTTGGTAAATGAGCTTTCACTCTGTATTTGGTCTGCTCTTTTCAACCCTAAAAATAGCCCATCTACAAGCTCACAACGCTTCGCTCTGTAGATCTGCTATTTTCGGCTATAGCGTTCTCCGCAAACAAAACACAAAAAAAAGACACACAGATTTGGCAGCCCCTAGGGGTCCCGGACCCCCCCCGGACCCCCTGTTGAAGACCCCCTGGGGTTAGGACTTACGCTTCTGTCCCACGGCGTTGGGCACATGGGGGTGGGGCGGCGGGTCTCGGTACGTCTCCTGGTGATTGGCTGCGTAGTTGGCCAGGGGGGCGCCTGCCAACGCCGAGTCCTCCATCCATTCTGTAAAACGACAGAGAGAGATGGGCACACAGCACTCCAGATGGGCTCCATATAGTCATGGGTGTACACGTCCATATAGTCATGGGTGTACACGTCCATATAGTCATGGGTGTACACGTCCATATAGTCATGGGTGTACACGTAGATAGACACTCTATAGACGGGGTCTAGTACAGTAGACACATACAATGCATAGACATCTGACCTCTTCACATTTCACTTGTCATGAATCATCCCCCGACCCCCCCTTTTCTTCTCCCCTCTTTGTTGTGCCCAATTTATTTGCCTTTTCGTGAAAAGAGGTCAATTCACACCTGGGCCACATTTCACACTTGGCACAAATGCCTCCACCTTTCTCTATGGCAATCTATACTGATGTTCCACCTGAGTGCTAATATAGCAGGCCTCTCTGACGCTTTGGAATGTCACTGGTTCTCAAACTTGTCTGTGTCAACCCATTCTGACCTGAGATCAGATTCATACGAGGTTTCCACTGCAGGACACACACTGGTCTGACGAACCCATTCTGACCTGAGATCAGATTCTAAAAATGTCAGTAGTTCTTCGATTTTTCAAAAAATAGCAGACCTACAAGCTCGTAGCGCGCCACCCGGTGGCGCGCTATGAGCTGCCAGATTCCCTGGTATGGGGGTCTACACACACACACACCACTACCACTACTCCCCATTAAACCAGAATGGATTGGCTGTGAAAATGCTGGCACCTGGGAGAAAGCCGGGGTAGCAAATATTGGCACACTCCTTGTGTGTTCGTATCATGCCACAGTTTGATGCCAGGCTGTGAATAATATACCCTTGGGGTTGAAGACGAAGAGTCACACTCCCTTCATGACACCTCGTTACCTTATACACAGCTGCCAGAAAAGAGCCACAAAGGATGGACCCTTTTGAGACAACAGCAACATACTGTACGCCGTCGCTGTCGGGCAGAAACCTCTTATCTCTTTTCTATTCTATTCTATTTGTTTTGTAACTCAACGCTGTATTTACTTGATCATACTACAGCGTCCACACAACAGCGTCACACGTAGCAGGTCCACAAGCTGGAAAAGCTTGTAGATCTGCTATACTCTTCAACTCGAATCCTGAAAAGTAACAGTTTTGAAGACGAGAGGTTTCCACCCGAACCGAGACGTCACGCTCCAAAATGTGTCCAGCAGTGGCTCCGTGACTGATGGCAGATTACAACGCACCACCACCACCACCACCACCACCACCACCACCACCACTGACTCTTAGACACACAGAAAAGAGAATCAAAGTGAATCAACAAAAACAACTTCAGAGGAGGCCGGTGAAAAGCCGCCAGGTAATCCGGGATCGAGGCAATGTCCCGCTGAGTGAGCAGAAGTCATGCAGGAGCCCCCCCCCCCCCCCCCCGTGGCCGTAATGCAGCTCTCTGCAGGATGTCCTCCTATCCTCCGTGCCGGCCCGGGGTATAAACACAGGGCCACAACCTTTTACCTTTACATAACCATCAGCTGGGGCTGTTTTTTTGGCTCTCACAAGAGCTCCATTTAAAAAAGAAAGAACGAGCAGTAGAGGGCTTGGCAATTAGCCCAATAATTAATATAGGCAATTAACAGACTAAATCTTGCTCATGGAGCAAAATGGATCGAGAAGCAGGATTATGAGTGTGTGTATGTGTGTGTGTGTGTGTGTGTGTGTGTGTGTGTGTGTTTATATGTGTGTGTCTCTTACCTGTTCTTTTTACCTGGTTAACATGATTGTCAAAAGTGGCCACCCGTGGATGGCCACAAATCATAGGTATGTCTTAATGGTAAGTCACTTAGCAAATAATAAAGAAGCAGGAACAAAGAGCCATGAACATAGTTGGTATAAAAGAGACAAACTCTCAGACAAACCAGCGGTGGAACAACTAGTCGTACTAAGACGTTTTACTCGACCACTTAACCCATTCTGACCTGAGATCAGATTCATAACGAGGTTTCCGCCGGACACACACTGGTCTGATTAACCCATTCTGACCTGAGATCAGATTCTAAAAAATGTCAGTCGTTCTTCGATTTTTCAAAAAATAGCAGACCTACAAGCTCGTATCGCGCCACTCGGTGGCGCGATATGAGCTTGTAGATCTGCTATTTAGCTAAAGCACGACATGATGCTAAAGCTCTACACAATCCAGGTCTAGTCAGCCGCGGGGCGTGTGCACGAAACGAGCACGCGTGTGACAATTAAATGGGGCCGCGCTCCCACGTGAATATGCTTGCGTTGTTGCCCCTCAACTGCGTCCAAAATAAGCGCACTCCTCTCATTGAAAATGAATTACTAGGCCTTGTATGGTTGACTGTAGTCCCTCATGGCACTATGCTATTGTATTTTCAGTTTTCTGTTAGTGTGGGGAAGGCTTTCGCAAGAAAGAAAGAAAATCGAGCTCGTCGATTGTGTTTAAAGTCCTGTAATTCAAAATGTACATGAGCAAAAGTACAAATGTATCGTTGCAGTAACAAAATAAGAAGTAACAAAACGTTTCTTTTCCGAAAATAGCCAGTCGATAAGCACACAATGCGTCGCAATGCCATACACGTTGTGAGCTTGCAGATCTGCTATTCTCATCTGCTATAATCGTGTTCATGTATATGTTTTGTAATAATAATCTAAATCTGCAAGGTAACTATTTTTATTTTATTTTTTTTAAGATATTTTTTTGCGGCTTACGCCTTTATTGATTTTTTAAGGGATAGAAAGTAGGCTGACAGGAAACGGGAGAGAGATGGGGGGATGACATGCGGTAAAGGCCGTGTCGGGTCCGGGAGTCGAACCCGCGGCACACCGCGACTGGATCACCAGTCCGGTGCCCAGACCGTTACGCTACGGCCTGGGCTGCAAGGTAACTATTAACTGAAGTTGTATTCATTCGTAGAGGATTACAATGTACAATATTTGCCTCTGAGATGTAGTCGAGTAGAAGTATAAAGTATTGAAAAAAATACTCGTGTCAAGATTTCGTGGGAAAATAGCATAACGCGTGGCATTGTGAGATCGGCCAATTTCAACAAAAGTTTCCATTGATAAACACACTAGAGCTAAGTACTACCAAATGCGTTACGTTCCACCACTAGCTTTTCCAAACACTCACTCATTCACACATTCGCGCTCGGCCCAGTCTTCTCTCTCTCTCTCTGTCTCTATCTCTCTCTCTCTCGTCACACATAACAAAACATGGTTCAGAATCATAAAGAAAGGTAAATGAGGCCCGCGGGCCGCGGGTGGTGGGCTTGTGAACGAACCTCGGATGTAGCGCTCACCTTCAGGTGGCTGCTGGGGCGGAGGAGGAGGTTGCTGGTCCTGCTGCCTCCGGCGCTTAGCCTCCAACATGGGGTTCTCATACTGGGTCTTTCTGTTGATGTGACTGTTGGGAGGGAGGGAGGGAGGGACGGAGGGAGGGAGGGAGGGTGGGAGGAGGGAGGGAGGGACGGACGGAGGGAGGGAGACAGAGGGAGGGAGGGAGGGAGACAGAGGGAGGGAGGGAGGGAGACAGAGGGATGGAGGGAGAGGGAGGGACGGAGGGAGGGAGACAGAGGGAGGGAGGGACGGAGGGATTTGGAGGGAGGGATGGAGGGAGGGATAAGGAGGGAGGGATGGAGGGAGTTGGAGGGAGGGATGGAGGGAGGGAGAAGGAGGGAGGGATGGAGGGAGGGATGGAGGGAGGGAGAAGGAGGGAGGGATGGAGGGAGGGAGAAGGAGGGAGGGATGGGTGGAGGGAGGGATGGGTGGATGGACGGATGGAGGGACGGAAGGATGGAAGAGAAAGCAAAAGAAAGAAGGAAGGAAGGATGGAACAAGGAGAGAAAGAATAGGTAGAAGAAAGACAGGAGTAGAGGAGAAGACAAACGGAGTTGGGAAGAGAGGTGGAGGAAGAGAGAGAAACTCCAAGGATGAGGGAGTGAGTGTGAGTGTATGTGTGTGTGTGTGTGTGTGTGTGTGTGTGTGTGGGAGCGTGCGCGCCGGTCACGGGAGAGATAGAGGAGAGGATAAGGAAATAGGAGAGAGCGAGATAAGGAGGAACCAGAGAGAGAGAGATGATGATAAGCTGTGATTAATACAGCAAGGCTGACACTGTTTATGGTACAATCATGCAAACACCCCTACACAAAGTGTGTGCACGAGCACAAACCCGCACACAAGCACACACACACACCCCGAATGCACAGAAATAGTCATCTAGGATCATAAGCCAAGAACCTATATCATCAGTCTAACAGCAGAATATCAACACACAAAAATATAATCAACTAGAAAAAGTGCCCTTCTGGGCACAGGTCTCCACCAGGATAGGAATGTAGGACATTGCAGCTTGCCTTCATCTGGTGGTTGGATAAAAGGGCAACAAAAGTAAATTAGAGGTAAAAACACTTTTCGGCCAGTTATAGCGCCACCTTGAGGCTGAGTTGAAATTGTCCATGTGGCATTTCTTCCTCGGCCTAGTGGGAATGTGCGTGCACAATTTCACGGAAATCACGCGATGTGTTCATGATTTGCAGCATTTTGTTTGAAACTGAGCACTCCTGTGAACTTTGGAAGCCAATCTTAACCAATCAGGATGGAGTCTGAGAAATCTGAAAGACCCGTTTCGTTGAATGGCTCTAGAGAGACTGTGTACCAATTTGCGTGATGTTTGGACAAAATCTGTAGGTGTACTGTGCAAAATCTTGTTTTGCACAAAGCGGCCTCCTGGTGGCGCTATAACAGGCCGTTCTGGAAATTTTGGGGCAGAGGTTCATCGTTGGCATCCAGGGAGTGTGTGTGGAAAATGTGGCATGCAAAAACTTGTTTTGCACAAAGCGGCCTCCTGGTGGCGCTATAACAGGCCGTTGTGGAACTTTTTGGGCAGAGGTTCATCGTTGGCATCCAGGGAGTGTGTGTGTGCAAAACATACTCTCCCCCCATGCCTTCGGCCTGGTGGAGACAATAATCTGTACATTGAAATTATACTGCTACTATTACATTTTAGCCTTTGCATGAGCCTGCAAGGTCATCGAGGCTAGGGCAAGTGCTACGGGCTATGATGGTCTGATGAACCCATTCTGACCTGAGATCAGATTCTAAAAATGTCAGTCGCTCTTCGATTTTTCAAAAATAGCAGACCTACAAGCTCATAGCGCGCCACTTGGTGGCGCGCTATGAGCTTGTAGATCTGATATTTTTCAATAGCTAAAGCATAACATGATGCTAGATAGCTTCCCTACTACTACTACCTAGACATAAACATTTTGGGACGGCATTGAAAATGGCTGAAAATGGCCGAACAATAGTGTGACATCGACGCACACAAACCAGTTGTTTAAAAAAACAAAAACTGTAACTCTAAAAACTAAACCCAACCTCTAAATGTCTAATTTTAACTCTTAACTTAAAAACATCACAATGTCTATTGCTGAAATTCTACTATTGAGGACATACTGAGGACATTTGGCCGTCACAGCATGCACAGGCGCGCGCACACACACACACACACACACACACACACACACACACACACACACACACACACTCTAAAAGGGCAAGTGGAAAGGGAATGAGAGTACAACACATGAGCAGTTTCTCAACTTTCATTTTCTTTCATAAATGAACGCTTTGTTTTACAAGAGTGTCAAAGCCAAGTTTGGTTGACATTTTGAAAGTGAAAGTGGTTGATCGTGTCTGGGTTTTTATAAATCGTCTCTCTCTCTCTCTCTCTCTCAAAGATCAAAAGCTCAAAGATCTAAACAGTAACTTTTCAGGATTCAAATTAACCCATTCTGACCTGAGATCAGATTCATACGAGGTTTCCGCCGGACACACACTGGTCTGATGAACCCATTCTGACCTGAGATCAGATTCTAAAAATGTCAGTCGCTCTTCGATTTTTCAAAAATAGCAGATCTACAAGCTCATATCGCGCCACCGAGTGGCGCGATATGAGCTTGTAGATCTGCTATTTTTAAATAGCTAAAGCAGAAGTGCCCGGTCAGAATGGGTTAAAAAAGCATCAGAAATATCAGATCTACAAGCTTAGATCTGCTACTTCTGATGTAGCCGCTGTGCCGCTGTATAGTGATTGAGTAGGGCGTTAATTTGCATTAAAAAGTTAAAATATGGAGATGAGAGGTTTCTGCCCCGACAGGAACACACATATTGAACCAATTAAACGGTATTAATTAAGCTTACGACTAAAACAAACAATCCATCCACATGGATCCATGTGGAACACGGGATCCTTTGAGCCGTGCACACCGTCTCCTATGACAGGCTTTGTGTGTCCCTATGTATGTCTGTACGTGTTTGTATGCATGTGTCTATGTGCTGTATGTATAGTCTTAGTATGGACAGCTTGCAATGCCGCTGGGTGACCTAAAGTGGCACTGCTGAGCAGCCTAAAGGGCTGTTGAGCTTTCACACTAGCCACTATAACGATAAAAATCACACCCGTGTGAAGTGAGGGGCACTCTTATCATCGTACATCAAGACATAAATTCTCTATTCATTGTCATTAGTGCGAAAATAGCCGATTTGCTCGTCCACATATGAAGTCAACCGGAATGTAATGTTTGTGTAAGTCGAAAATCTACACTAATAGCTGAATATAGGAGCGGCTGGCGTTCCTCAAAAATAGCACAATACAGTACACAGTACACACACAGCCTGCACCACTCAGTTCACACAGGTGTGATTTATAAAAATGTAATAAGAGCAGCAGCACATCTTCAGGGAATAAATTGACTCCTCTAGACACTGTGCATGTGTGAACACACTGGCTCGTTATGTAGCGCTGCGTAGTGTGTGTGTGTGTGTGTGTGTGTGTGTGTGTGTGTGTGTGAGGGGGGGGGGCTGGGGGTCTACAAGTCAACGTACGTTTATTATTGAAAAGTAATATTGCCGAAAGAGAATAAAAATAAAAGATGCACTGAAGCCCCCACGGTATCGCATTGAACAACCAAACATGCATGAAAACCTGTTTATATTAACCCATTCTGACCGGGCACCCATTTTGGTGTTGGCATCATGTCGTGCTTTAGCTATTGAAAAATAGCAGATCTACAAGCTCATAGGAGCTTGTAGGTCTGCTATTTTTGAAAGATCAAAGAACGACTGACATAGAAACATAGCTTTTTCAGAAAACTGTCAGGATGTAATAGACATTTTTAGAATCTGATCTCAGGTCAGAATGGGTTAAAATGCCACGGTGGCCCCCGGGGGGCATCGCCAGCGGCCTAGGAGGAGATGCAGTCGCATCAAATTGTGCCGTGAGGCTCTTGTTTTCGCAGAGGGCGGTAAGCACACAAAAATGTGCCTACATTTCCCTTTTCTCACAAAATTACTATAGGAATATCAGGTTACGTTGCGCTTTGTGTATGAGGTCTTATGCATGATTGAATATTCAGTTGCACGCCGCCGCGCCGACGACTCCCATCCGGAAAATAGCATTCTATTGGTGCATAATGTTCGCGTGCAGGTTTGTTTGTGTGTGTGTGTGTGTGTGTGTGTGTGTGTGAGACTTACTCAACATAATAGACCCCATACACTGGATCGTCTATTCTTTCCCATCCTGCTGGTAATTCTGAAAAGGGGGAGAGAGAGAGAGAGAGAATTAAAGTTTCTGTATGCTGTGCATAGTGTGCATTGAGCCCTATATGAGACCAGTTCAAATAGAGGACTAAAGGCTGCAGAAACCTCTTTATCTCCATATTCTAACTTTTGGTGTTTTTCTTTTCCGTAAAAAGCATCAAAAGTAGCTGATTTGAGGCTTTTGAATTTGAAATCCTGAGAAGTAATAGTTTTGGACGCATGAGGTTTCCAACCCGACAGAGACGATGCGTTGTTTCAGCGTTGACAACAGTACAGTCGCATATAATAGTGCATTGCAGAGGAAGGCGATGCAGCTAAAGCTAAAGTGATCTAGTCCAAAGCAGTACAGTCCAACTGATGAATAACGACGATTTAATGCATTTCTTGGTAACTTGGTCATAGACAGGTTGAATGTTGGTTCAACCGCAGTATTAATCAGGCCCGGAGTGGAACTCCAAATCAGGCCGGGAGTTATACGCCCTTGGCAGGCCACACCGCGCGTGCGCACAGCGCGCGCCGAAATTTTGGGGGCCCCTGGGGGACATTTTGGGGGCCTTTGCAGTAATTTCACATGAGAAATGTACCATCTGATGTTATTTATATTATTAACTTCTTCCCTCCATTAACACAAGACACACAACGTATAGTTGTGCTGCAGCAACACTGCCTGAATTGAATTGAAATTGACTGTGGCTGGCCTGGCCTGAGCTTAGGAGAGATTTATTTTTTGCTGGCCTGACCCGATGCAAAAAAAAAGAAAAAAATCTGACCAGGCACCCATTTTGGTGTCAGCATCATGTTATGCTTTAAAAAAATAATAAAAATAGCAGATCTACAAGCTCATATCGCGCCACCGAGTGGCGCGATACGAGCTTGTAGGTCTGCTATTTTTGAAAAATCAAAGACACTTTTAGAATCTGATCTCAGGTCAGAATGGATTAATAATGAAACTGTCAGGATGTAATAGACATTTCTAGAATCTGATCTCAGGTCAGAATGGGTTAATTCTTGGTCTCATACAGGTTGAATGTTGATTGAACCAGAGACACAAAGTGCTAGAGTAAAGATAAGTAAGTAAAGATAATAAGAAGTTAAAAAGAAAAGAAAAGAAAGAATAATAATGGAAATAAATAGGAGATCTAACAAGCTCACAACGCGTCAAGCTTGTAGATCTACTATTTTCCAATAAGTAAGGTTAAATTGGTTAGTGATTGTGATGCTGTATTAAAGGAACACTTGAGTCATGTGAACCTCAATGTAGATGTTACAAAAAACACAAAACAACCATCCAGTATTAAGGCCAGCAGAGCTGGGCTGGTGCTATGCATTGGAGAATCAGGTCGGATCATGGTTCTCAAACCTTTTCGCGTCAAGGACCCCCATCTGAAAATATGTTGTGTTTTACAATGGTTCTCCATAAGTGCATTAGGGTTGTGTTTTACAATGGTTCTCCATAATAAGTGCATTAGCCTGACCTGAGATCAGATTCACACGAGGTTTCCACTGGACACACACTGGTCTGATTAACCCATTCTGACCTGAGATCAGATTCTAGAAATGTCAGTCGCTCTTCGATTTTTCAAAAATAGCAGACCTACAAGCTCATATCGCGCCACTCGGTGGCGCGATATGAGCTTGTAGATCTGCTATTTTTCAATAGCTAAAGCATAACATGATGCCGACACCAAATGGGTGCCCGGTCAGAATGGGATAGGGTTTGACGTCACAATCATGTTGTGCGTTTTGTGCCCAGAAAGCTGCTTCATTCAGTCGCTGGTGGCAATGAATGCTCCCGGTTGGCTTGACAATATTAGTGCGCGCACGCACAAAACGAGATACACAAAATCTGACTTTAAGAGGATTTTTAAGAGGATTTTCTTTTCACCATTATCAAGGCCGATTAAGACACGATATCTGCATCTTACCAATGCTACCTCTGTGCCGTGAAATTGCCTGATGTCTCAATCTTGCTGCATCTCTACAGTGTGTGTGTGTGTGTGTGTGTGTGTGTGACTGTGTGTGTGTGTGTGTGTGTGTGTGTGTGTGTGTGTGTGTGTGTGTGTGTGTGTGTGTGTGTGCGTGTGCGCATCACGTGAGTGTCACACGTGCATGCATGTTCAGGATCACAATGGCAATTATCTCTAACTGAGACATCTGACTAATTTCTATTGTCTTGATTACAAGGGCATTGATTATTGGATCTCCTCCAACACGGCCTCCAACATGTCAGCAGCTTGTAAATGGGGCACAAACATGTGTGGTCCAGTAATGGCCTCCAGTGAGCTGCTTTGCATATCGTTCACCCTCAGCCAATTACAGCCCGTAGATAGTAATTACCATCATCAACCTTGGAGGGTCTTCTCCCCCCTGCGTTCTAATGACGAGGGTCCTTGGTTAGAGTGGTAGTTAGTTGGTACAACCCAAAAGGTGGGACGGAGTCGCAGAAAGGGCATGGGGCATGCTACGCATCCAATTGCAGTCAGTAAGTACTAAGTAGTACAGCCACATTGATGCCAGGTTTTTGACTCCGATGCCAATTCCCATTTTGGAGAGTCCTAGACCTTTTTTTTTTTTATGTGTTTTTGTGGCTTTCGCCTTTATTTTATATTTTTTTATGGAGGGACAGACAGTAGGCTGACATGAAATGGGGGAGAGAGATGGGGGGGAAGACATGCAGTAAAGGCTGTCGGGATCGGGAGTCGAACCCGCGGCACACTGCCAGACTGGATTACCAGCCAAGGTTGCCTGGACCGCTGAGCCACGGCCCAGGCCAGTCCTAGACCTTTTCACCGATATTCTGTTCTAATCTATTTTTTTTAAATCGTAAGATTTGATTCAGAACGTTTAGCTTATGAGTGAACAAATAAATATCGTAGCTGTGGCGGCAGAAACCCCTCGTTAAGTAAGCAGGTCGGGGAGGCTTGTTTTGGGCATCAGCCAGAGCTCGGGTGTCTATCCCTATGCACTACTAGACACATAAAGTGGACTTTATCCGACTATACCCTGCTGTAAAATGAAGAAACCTCCCATCATTTTATCCTCATCCATTTTTCTCCTCAATGGGTTGACCAGTTGATCTGTATTTTGTACGTAGCCATTGGCCATTAGCACATAACGCCAATTTTACGCCCACTTTTAAGCTGTTTACTTGCATTGTTCTGCCCCTGCACATGGGCCCCGTTGTCACGGTTGCGATCACGCACAGCCAGGCTAGGATATGTAGCCACGGTCCCATAACCTAGCTGGACCTCGGGGCTATAGTATACACACACAGCTCGTGCACACGCACAGTCACACACACACACACACACACACACACACACACACACACACACACACACACACACACACACCAGAGGGAGCTGGCTCAGCGCTATACCATTTTAAAGGACTTTTGATTTAAACTCATGGCATGTAGCAGACCCAGCAAGGCTGTTTCTGTACTGTATGTTATGTGTCAAGAAGAGTAAAGAGTCTCCACGCACAACCGCAGAGAGAATGCCAGCAGAGCGAGAAAGCTGGCTTGACATGTTGTAGTCGCTGGATGTGGACCCAAAGTCTAAATATAGTCTGGGTGCGCACATCTCCAGGTATGGACTAGGTTTATTTAACAGGCTATAGAACAATGTTAAATAGCCATGCTTGTAGCACATCTCCAGGTATGGACTATAGGTTTATTTAACAGGCTATAGAACAATGTTAAATAGCCATGCTTGCTGTTGTAGATCTGCTTTTGAATTCTTAATATGAAACAACTAGAAAGTGTCCAAAGTCGGGACACAAAGGTTGGAAGTGGTAAAAAAAAAAAATCTGGTTACATGATCAACATTTATTTTCTTAAATCAACGTCTACAGCGTCACACAAAAGCAATCGAAAGTAGTGAATCCACATGCGCGCAATGTGGTGCGAAGTGACACGTTTTGACATATCTGCTACTTTGGATATTTTTTATTTTTTATCCTGAAAAGTAACAGTTTTGGACGTTATGAGGTGTCCCACAGAGACGATAATAATATATCAGTCTGGCACTATTAATTAGCAATGGAAACAAGAAAAGCAGGACAGATGTGCTGAAAGGTAATGCAGGGCATGTGTTAGCCAGACTGTTTTTTCTTTTCTTTTTTTGGCATCCATCCATGGCTGGTGGTACGATATCGTAATACTAAAATCTACAATGAACAACAGTCGCCAACAAACTGCTGAGCTCGTGAAAAAAGCACAAAGCGCGTGCGTGCGTGTGTGTGTGTGCGTGTGTGATACTCGTCTCGTAAGAAGCTTGTTCATTTTGATTTATAACGAGCACATCAGGCTTATCGAGCTGGGGTTCTTATCGAGCCCACTATCAAGCATTTTCTATTATTTTGAGGAAAGACGATACATTCTGAACAGAACCAGTGTCTATTACTAGGGCCTTCAAATACAGTACTTTTCTAACAAACGGAAGGCAATTGACCTTTTTAGCAATACAATATTAAAGAAACTGTTAACTGGTGAATGTGACTTTAAAAGAGTAATTTTGTTAACCCAGACAGTGCTGGTTAGCAGGTATCAATACACTTTTAGACAGACATGTTTGTGCCAGCGTGGATGATTACATTTATTTCTTGATCACCTCTTGTCTTGATTGTTTAACCCATTCTGAACGGGAACCCATTTTGGTGTCGGCATCATGTCATGCTTTAGCTATTGAAAAATAGCAGATCTACAAGCTCGTATCGCGCCACCGAGTGGCGCGATACGAGCTTGTAGGTCTGCTATTTTTGAAAAAAATCGAAGAGCGACTGACATTTTTAGAATCTGATCTCAGGTCAGAATGGGTTCATCAGACCAGTGTGTGTCCGGCGGAAACCTCGTATGAATCTGATCTCAGGTCAGAATGGGGTAAAACATGACATCATGGGCCACTATGCCTCGATCCCTACTCGGCAGCAACATGGGTACAAATATGCGATGCCATTACTCCATATTTAGCCAAAAATAAAGAGCGGATGGTTATGAGCAAAGGGATTGCAGTGGGTTACTGTATATCATTTAGCGTTATAGCTGCACAACAACTACTGCAGCACAACAACACAAAAACAGCCCTGGCTGCATTATCATTCAGGTGTTGTGGAGTGGAACGTTAAGCGGAATTGTGGTGGCGCGCTGGCTCGCCGCGAAAAAATTCTAATCACCCACTTGATTTCACACTAGACTGGTTCCGCTCCTGAAGGAGCACCTGTGTTTGCGTGTGTGTGTGTGTGTGTGTGTGCGAGCGAGAGAGATAGAGTGCGTGCGTGCGTACGACTATGCCTACATCATGCATGTATATCGTCTCTGTCGGTGGAAACCTGAACATTTTTACCGTTACTGTCCAAAAATGTTACTGTTACTGCAAAAATAGTAGATCAAGCTCAAGCTACACAAGCTTGCGTTTCGAGCCTGTGGATCTGCTACAGTACGTTTGATGCTTTTGGTTGGCTTTTTTTTGTGGAAAAAACACAAAAGGTTAGAATATGCTGTATATGGAGATGAGATGTTTTCCGCTCGACATGGACAATGTGCTACATTTGACAGCGGGGAGCCGAGACTCAATCTCGACAGTATGCCCGTCGCCTGAGCGAACGGAAGAACGGGGGGAACTGAGCGTTTCCACACTCCGTTTCAGAGCTCAAGGTCTTAAGGCTCACGGCTGACAAATTACCTATTATAAACTGTTTGCATGTCTCCCCCACAGCGGAGCGTGTGACTTCCCCTGGAGAAGTTTGGGGTATGGCGTTGTGTTGCACAGGTGAGTGAGCACACATCAACGCTACCATGCCACTATATAGCATTGTTGTTAATCCCTTTCATTAACCTGGAAACCAAACCATACTAATCTGCCACATGCTAAAACAAAACATAAAATGCACTGGGTAGATTGGTCTGGCGCTCTGGATTACATTTTGCACACCCCAGAGTTGGGGTGTGCCACCAATCGGAGCCCACGATTCAAAGTGGTATTTATTTATTTTTCTAAAACGGGTAGTCCCAATACTTCATTCTGATTGGCTGGTTACCGTCACGTGACCGGTGTAAATTTCACCGATAACCCACTCCTTCAATCACTTTGTATCAAACTGCAGCCTTGTAGCTGAACTGGGGAAGGGGAGCGCTTGATTGCTTTACAAACACATGCCGTGCGGGCGTCTAAGCACCGTCCGGCTCATATGACTGTGAATGTGTGGCTCCAGGCAGCCCCGTAAATACATCAAGCGCTATTCTCCCGTCACATAGGCTACTTGCGGACTGCGGAGCAAAACAAGGAAGTGTTTTGGCTCTGGGTCGCTCGCTCTGGTGGCACAAAGCGTAGATACTTTTGTGAATTTAATAGTTTTAATATTGCTATATGTTTGTAACCGTTTTAGAAAAGCAATAAGCCACTCGAGGCCCCAGTTTACCGGGTATTTTACACTGGCTGGGAGGTAGAAGACCCTCCGCTGCGCGTCGGGTCTGCCTACGCTCCCAGGCAGTGTAAAATACCCGGTAACCTGAGACCTCTCGTTGCTTAAATATTTCTGTGACGTTTGCCCCTTGGAAATCTCCACACCGAAGTTCCAGACCAATATCTGCGCGCAGCGATTGCGACTGCAGGTCGCAGTTTACTATGAAAACCTGCATCTCCCGTCAGTTGGTCACGCCTCCATATTATGGTCACGCCTCCATATATTGGTCACGCCTCGTGACATACAGTAGATCTGCATATATGGAGCTGACATGTTCTGACATTCCATTATGTTGATCCCTCCCCCACCCATCATTCCTCTTCGATGTCTCCCTTTTGACTGATACCTGTCCATTCGGACTCTAGACGGGGCCCGCCCCAAACTAGAGTTCTCAAAAGGCCCGGAAATTAACCCATTCTGACCGGGCACCAATTTTGGTGTTGGCATCATGTTATGCTTTAGCTATTGAAAAATAGCAGATCTACAAGCTCATATCGCGCCACCGAGTGGCGCGATACGAGCTTGTAGGTCTGCTATTTTTGAAAAATCGAAGAACGACTGACATTTTTTTAATCTGATCTCAGGTCAGAATGGGTTAATCAGACCAGTGTGTGTCCAGCGGAAACCTCGTATGAATCTGATCTCAGGTCAGAATGGGCCCTCATCAAATCCTGTACACACAATACACTGCCCCCTGCTGCCACCCTTAGATGACCATATGGAGCTGACCATCATTCCATTCCTTATCCGTCACCCAGGCGGTGCTTCTCGCCCTCAGGGCGTCTTACTGGTATTAGCCCATTCTGACCTGAGATCAGATTCATACGAGGTTTCCACTGGACACACACTGGTCTGATTAACCCATTCTGACCTGAGATCAGATTCTAAAAATGTCAGTCGTTCTTCGATTTTTTTCAAAAATAGCAGACCTACAAGCTCGTATCGCACCACTCGGTGGCGCGATATGAGCTTGTAGATCTGCTATTTTTAAATAGCTAAAGCATAACATGATGCCGACACCAAAATGGGTGCCCGGTCAGAATGGTATTAGTCTGGCCATGGCAGGCTAACTTTCCATTGGTTCAATATTTTGGGCATATATATATATATATATATATCTCTGTATTTGAAATGTTTGCCGTTTCTGAATTTGAATCCTAAAAAGTTAGTTTTGGGAAGTTTCCACTTTCCACCGGACAGACGATAAGCAAAACCTTTTCTATCTACAACTAGCCGCTCTCCTTTCTACTAGAGTGAAAAATTTTTAACATTCTGAACAGGGCTTAAGTGATTTAAACAAAAATGTCATTGCATGACTCATGTCTAATTTCAGTCAAGTCAAAACAACGGCCAAACGATCTAGGGCTCTCCAAAAACCAGCGTTTTTGGCCCCAATAGTCTGGTACTGGCCGAGCTCTTACTTTGATGGATGCGACTCTAATCATAGAATCTAATAGACTTATTTTTTTTCCCCTCTTTTTTTTGTACTGAAAACCTTGCACGCTAATAACAAAATCATTTTTAAAATCAACATTTCCTGTCAAATTATAAATTGCGTTGCGAGGTATAGTCATTTAATAAGCGGCGGTGACCTCGAATGACTGCCGTTATACCGAGCATCATTCTTCAAGGCTTTTCTAAATGGAAAGCATTAAAAAGCTAGTTTAATTAAAATAATCACTTGATGATAACTCTTTGACGCGTGTCATGATGATTCATCATTTCTTTTGGCCCCTCTAATCCAGGTGGTTGTTAACCCATTCTGACCGGGCACCCATTTTGGTGTCGGCATCATGTTATGTTTTAGCTATTGAAAAATAGCAGATCTACAAGCTCATATCGCGCCACCGAGTGGCGCGATACGAGCTTGTAGGTCTGCTATTTTTGAAAAATCGAAGAGCGACTGACATTTCTAGAATCTGATCTCAGGTCAGAATGGGTTAATCAGACCAGTGTGTGTGTCCATGTGGAAACCTCGTATGAATCTGATCTCAGGTCAGAATGGGTTAATAACGAGCAGTCCGGGGGACCCCTGAGTGTCCTTGAGGAGCCGAGGGTCCCATGGGGAGTATACCCGGCTAAACGACTGATAATTAGGAACCAAATGGATCCTACAACCTAGACTGGGGTCCCCGAGATGAAACATAAATCGTCTCAGTCAGGGTTCCAATTCATACAGTAGCAGCTCTACAAGCTCCAAATGCGACTGCAGATGTGCCTCTGTTTTGATGCTTTCGTGTGACGCTGTAGCGTGATCAAGTAGGGGCGTTAATTAAGATATAAGAGATAAGCGGTTCTTAGCCCGACAGCGCTTAACCCATTCTGACCGGGCACCCATTTTGGTGTCAGCATCATGTTATGCTTTAGCTATTTAAAAATAGCAGACCTACAAGCTCATATCGCGCCACCGAGTGGCGCGATACGAGCTTGTAGGTCTGCTATTTTTGAAAAATCGAAGAACGACTGACATTTTTAGAATCTGATCTCAGGTCAGAATGGGTTAATCAGACCAGTATGTGTCCATGTGGAAACCTCGTATGAATCTGATCTCAGGTCAGAATGGGTTAGGAACCAAATGGATCCTACAACCTAGACTGGGGTCCCCGAGATGAAAAATAAATCGTTTCAGTCAGGGTTCCAATTCATACAGTAGCAGCTCTACAAGCCCCACACGCGACTGCAGATGTGCCTCTGTTTTGATGCTTTCGTGTGACGCTGTAGCATGATCAAGTAGGGGCGTTAATTAAATGGAGATAAGCGGTTCTTAGCCCGACAGCGCTTAAACATAGTATCACATGGGGGTGTCCGTCAGTGGCCTTTAACATGTGCATCAAAGCGGGGGTTTCCTTGAAATAAAAAGGTTGAGAATCACAGCTCTAATCCACTGCGGTTGGGTTGGGGTTGAGCCAATAAAGTGGTGTTCATTATTAAGTAATATGCCCCAGTGCAGCCATTAAAACATGGCACCGTCTGTAATGCAACATGACGTCATTCATTACACACCGCACCATGAAAAGCACAGACTGTCGTCTCCAACACCTCGTTTATATCCTTACAGCATTTAGTGGTCCCTGTGTCTGACGATAGGCTAGTTAGAATGCACTGTTGATGATGGGTCTCTCTCTCTCATATATATATATATATATATATATCTGCACCACATTCCATCATTAGGAGATAATCATTAGAACAATGCTATAGATGATATGACCTGAAGGCATGTTGATTGCGTGTTGTAAACGTGTTGGCTGTGTATTAATCGTGTGTGTGTGTGTGTGTGTGAGTGTGCGTGCGTGAGCGTGCGTGCGTGAACAGTGTGTTTGTTAGTGGCATACAAGACCACCAGGCTGAGACTGTCAATCACATAAGGCGTCATCCCAGTGAAGGTCAAACATGTGGTAATACCCTCACTAACACTACCCACACTAACACTACCCTCACAAACACGATCATTAGGGAAACGTCAGAGGGATTAATCCGCCTCGCATCAACGTGACATGGCTGAATCCTGATGGAATGATCTATGTTAGCAGTCTGGTGGTGCCGATGCTGCACACACTAGGGCTCGGTAACCACAGATATATATATCAAAACAGACATTTACAACCAAAAACGGACTTAATGTTGCTCATCTAGCTTAATAATGAATTAATTGAGAAGCAGGTTGTGTTTAAAATGAATGTCTCTGTTGGATGGAATGTCCAAACTGTTACTTCTCAAGATTAAAAAAATAAATAATAATAATAACAAGAGTAGCAGATCTACAAGCTCAAAACAAGTCTCGTCACACCACGTTTCAAGCTTGCAGATCTGGCCGCAACCGCCTCTCTAGAGCAGAAATCATACAATAATATGTGTTTATTAATCATAACCAAGGCAAAAGTTCAAAGTAATCGATCAGATATTGATTTTTTTTTATACATATCGCCGTGCACGCACACACACATACTTAACGAGCGCATGCCAGTGAAGCTGCTGTTACTATTCCTTTGGCGACCAGTGCTAACTGCTAGTGCTAAGCCAAGGTGACATTGGTGGTTGTGGGCTGGCAAGGGACATACTGACCACCCCCCAGAGTTAGGCAGAGAATAGTGACCATTATATCGTTGGTGTCGGGCAGAAACCTTTTATCTCCATAATTATTCTAACTCCTTGTGTATTTTATTCGTAAATTAATGCGCTACTTGATCATTGTACAGTGTCACAAAAAAGCAACAATTAATAGCAGATATACAATTGAGTTTGTAGATCTGCTGCTTTTTTTTTTTACGTTTCCACCTGACAGACATTAAGCCTTAATCACCTAAATGGATAAATCTACAAGCTTCACACAACTGTGTTGTGTGCAAATTTCACTACTTTTGATATTTTTTTCTTTCTAGTTTTTAAAGAGAGCACTCAGCACACCTAAGTGACTGCACCTAGTTTCACCAGAAAAGATCATAATGATCATGATCATCTATGTGAAATGCACTCAAAAAAACTAGACTTATTATTATAATTGTGGTGAAAAAAACCAAAATCTAAACGGGGACCAATTTTGCAAGTGAATATTGAAAACCCTGCAGGTACATGTTGAGTGTTTTAGGGATATTTGTCTGGACTCGAGTTGGGACACCCAGCTTGAAACTGGGTACAATCCCAGGGTCGAACCGGGACGTCTGGTCACCCTATAGCGTGTTGGTTCTCAAAGTGAGGTCAGGGGTCCTCGGGAGTGTTCCAGGGGGTCCCCAGCAAAAGTAGTTAATACAGCATCACAATCATTTTGTGCATCTACTATTAAAAAAAAACGAAAAAAAAAAAAAAAATCTTCTAGGGGTACCTTTTCCGATGGGGTGGGGGTATTTGGGGGTCTAAATATATCAATTGTGTGTGGAGGGAGGGGGGTCGTCCTGTTTGAGAAGCACGACGAGAAAGAGAAAGAGAGAAAGAGACGAGAGGTCATTCTTACCTGGGTCATTGTCCAGCTCTTCTGTGTGTACCCCTTCTGCTTGACCGCGGGATGACAGGGAACCAGAGACAGAGAGAGAGAGACACAGAGAGAGAGAGAGAGAGAGAGAGAGAGAGAGAGAGAGAGAGAGAGGTTAGTGCAGAACCGTCTCCATATTCTAACTATTTGTGTTTTTTTTTTTAATGAAAGAATTAACTGAATTAACTCCCTACTTAATCATACTACAGCGTCACACAAAAGTAGCACATAAGCAAGCTCGAAAAGCAGTGCGAAGCATGTTTCGCACTTGCGGATCTGCAACTTTTTCTTCTTTTTTTCTTTCTGTTTTCTTTTAGTTTTTTTTATTGTTTTGGAAATATAAGGTTTCCACCAGACAGACTATTTTCTCTGTACTGTACTTTATACTGTTACTCACTCCACTACATCTCACTCAGAGGCAAAGCAAATGTTGTACTTTGTTTACTTTGCAATTATTTGAAAACTTACTTTACTTAGGCTACTTGCGTTACTTTACACATTTAACATACAATTAAGCCCTATCTTGGCTATTTGAAAATAGCACATCTACAAGCTCTTATATCTGCTATTTTTAAACACATTCAGCATAATATAAGTACATTTTGATGCCAATACATTTATACTTTTTTGGAAATTCAGTACTTTTACTTGTAACAGAGTATTTCTACATTGTGTTATTGCTGCTTTTACTTGTGTAAAAAACACATCTGAACATTTAATTCCACCACTGGTGATTCTGGCAATTACTATTCCTGACCACTAGGTGGAGTCAAAACCAAACATTCAAGGTCACTCACGACATCCCTCAACTATGAACCACACATCAAGCCATCGCTCACGTTCTGGGACTGACAGCAAGTATTGAATCATGGAGGTGGATGGAGGCGTTATTCAGATTGGAATGTGGGTCGTTTTTCAACTCGGCAAAAAGGTGCCGTCGGGTCACAGGGGAAATTAACAATCATATCTGCTCCTAGTCTGTGAGCCATCTCTCGGTGTGTAGTACACACATTTCCATGCGCGTTAACCACCACGCCCCGTGTGTGGGCAGAGGGGGATGGCCCTTGTGCAACACGAGAGGGGGTGGAGGTTATTTATTAGAGCTCTTAGACAATGCAAATAATCCAGTCAGTTGGTCGCCGAGCGAGCGGTGCGGGCGGCCTCGCTCGGACGCACGCTGATTTACGATTTACAATGTAGGCGTTTATCAAGACGCTCGTATTCCAGAGTGACTTTACAGCCAGCAAGGTAAACATGAGGCGACGCATCAGATACATATACATAGTCGTCTAGCATCATAGGTAAGCCAAGAACGGAAGAACCTATGAATAATCAAATGAAAAATCACCAGTCTATGAAAGAAAATCTATCATCTGTACATTGAAACTACTGTATACACACTATAGGATTTCGGGGTCTGCAAATGACCTGGCATCCGTCTATATAACATGCTATCAGACAAGCAATACATACAACACACACACACACACACACACCCCTAAGACTGTACTGTGCCATAACACAACTTTCTCTGACCCAGCACTGCCACCTTGAGGCTATGGGGGGAATGGCAGCTCTGGATTAAGTATCATCTCACATGTATTTGAAGAGTAAAGCGAATGTTTTTAATTCAAATCTTTGCTTCTGGGGGGGTCCCTGGAACTAAATATTCTGAGAAGAAATGTAATTGGCCGCTGCCTCCCATTTGAAAATATGTTGTCCCAAAGACCCCCCCCCCCCTGAAAGAATATGTATTCAAAACTTGGCACAAATAAGCTAGTGGACCTTGATACAACACAGGCCACAGTGATGTCCTGTTGTCTCTCTGAGGAAGCTAACACACACACACACACACACACGCACACACACACACACACACACACACACGTACCGTCATCTTCACATTCTTCAAGGGGTTTTTGTGGCTTGTCCAGGCACCGAGGGTCTATCCAGGAAGTGGTCTTTGTGTTGTGGCTAAACATAGAACACACACAGGATGCATTATTATCACTGCTAGGAAATGACACCAAACACTGAAAACACCACACAAAGCCTCAGCTTCATTTATATAACATGCAGCGAAAGAAGTCTGCGATTTGGTCGCGGAACCCCCCAGAAGAGAAGAGAAGACATTTTTAATACAAAAAAAATAAAAATCTAAACTATTCAAGTTTCCAAACATTTTCATGTTCAGTGATTCATTCCTGGTCTTTTTGTAAGTAACCCGGGGAGAACAAAAATGTAATGTTTGGGTCTTGAGCTGAAAAGGTGCAGGAACCCCTGGCATAGAGGAAAGGCAAAGTGGTCTAATATCAGTGGGTGTATATCCTCTGGGCTTCATTAAAGGACAACTTTAGTTTTTTTCAACCAAGGTTCATGTTTTAGGTTGTTATTAGAGAAACTAAAAGATGAGTGTTCTTTTTTTTTTCATTTGCTGCTTTCTTTCGTTTTAGGGATTTCAGCTGTTTTTGACAGGGGGGCGGGGGCATTCGAGCATGGGGCTAAATATGTATTTTTTTACAACATTTTATAGCGATTTATTTTTTAATTATTTACTATAGTCCTAATAAACCCCTGGAAATTACATCTGGCCACAAAACATCACGAGATCTACTGAATGTGTCAAACTGACATATTGAGCCTATGACACAGTGTGGCTTCCCCCCACTAGGCTACCTTCACATTCAATAGATCCTGTGATCTGCTGTTGCCAGATGTAATTTCCTGGGGTTTATTAGGGCTATAGTAAATAATAAAAAAATAAATCTCCATAATATTTTGTAAACAAATACATATTTAGCTCCATGCTCGAATGCCCCCGCCACCCCTGTACAAAACAGCAAAAATCCCTAAAACGAAAGAAAGCAGCAAATGGAAAAAAAATAACACTCAGCTTTTACTTTCTCTAATAACAACCTAAAACATGAACCTTGGTTGAAAAAAACTAAAGTTGTCCTTTAAGGTCCATGGAACGTCCCATTGCAATTAGAGTGGAATTAGAGCAGTTCCAAAACTTTTTTTTACCGTGCACCCTGTTAGCTCCCGATCTAGCTGACGCATCCCCCACATGGAAATTAAATGTTTAGCATATGTTAAATGTTTATCATTATGTGACATAGCATAAGCTATATATAGAGACATATATTTTCTATATCCATATGTTCATTGTGCATATATCCACCTATATGAACCTGAATATGGTATATATTCTGCATATACTTGCCACATATTGGCATAATATGTTCATATAACACCATAGCTGTTATTAGTATACTGTATACAAATATCTAACGGGCTAAATATCTAAACAGCCTAAATATCTAACAGCCTGACATTTTAAATGAAAGACACCTTAAATTACTAAAATTATTTAATTATTTTCGAAATAGTTCATCTTTAAAGGGACACTTCACCCTTTTCGCAAAAAAATATATGTTAATGACGTTTAGAAGCTTTAGATCACTTTCCTGGGGGTATTTATGTGTGTAATATGTGGTTTTAGTTATTTTAGATTGTAGCAGTGAGCCTGTTGTCTCTGATGTCATGGACACTGGTCTCACTACCTTCCTGGACTACAATTCCCATAATTCTTTGGTGCACTGCTCCTCCTTGTGGATAGGGGGAGAGCTGTCTTACTGAGACAACATGTAGTCCAGGAAGGAAGTGAGCCCAGTGTCCATGACATCAGAGACAACAGGCTCACTGCTACAATCTAAAATATCTAAAACCACATATTACACACATAAAGATCTCCAGGAAAGTGTTCTAAAGCTTCTAAACGTCATTAACATATATTTTTTTGCAAAAAGGGTGAAGTGTCCCTTTAATCATGACATCATGAGACAACGCCTGTCACGAGTTGATCATGACATTTTGTCCATGTGTGGTCCTGCCCTATGGAAACTATGGAATGCATGTTCTTAAAAAAAATTAAATATGTTTTATTAGCACGGCATGCATTCCAAAGGGCTGGACCACATCTGACATCATCAGCCTGTATATCTGCAGTTTTTGAGAAAGAAAAACATGGAAAAGCAACATCCCACTGGAAGGAGACCCCGGGCAAACCCAAGGACCAGATTATATCTCCAAAGTGGCCTTGGAACAACTCGGGGTCCCCCAGGATGAAGTTACTATGGTTGCCTCTGGAGAGAGAAGTCTAGAGCTCTCTGCTGAGTTCTTGCACTCCCCCGACCCAAACTACGGATAATTGGTTTGAAGATGGATGGATGGACGGATGGAAAAGGTTTGGAAAACGTTAACCCATTCTGACCGGGCACCCATTTTGGTGTCGGCATCATGTTATGCTTTAGCTATTTAAAAATAGCAGATCTACAAGCTCATATCGCGCCACCGAGTGGCGCGATACGAGCTTGTAGGTCTGCTATTTTTTGAAAAATCGAAGAGCGACTGACATTTCTAGAATCTGATCTCAGGTCAGAATGGGTTCATCAGACCAGTGTGTTGTCCATGTGGAAACCTCGTTATGAATCTGATCTCAGGTCAGAATGGGTTTTAAACAATCACTCACTCTATGAAGTAGCCCTCTCCGCTCTCGGTGTAGGCCATCTCCCAGTTGTCCGGCAGAGGGCCCAGGGGGTCCTCGGGGGGAGGATGGCTCAGGTGAGGGTGTGTCTGCTGTGTGCTCTCCGTGGTGGCAGATGGCGAGGGGGTGGTCCCGCTGTATGACGGGGCACTCTGGCGGATGGGGGCGAAGGGGTGCACAGAGTGCTGAAGCTCTTCACTAGAGTCTCCTGCAGTGGGGGGGGGGGGATAGATCGATTGATTGAATACGTCAGTGGTTTTCAACAATTTTCATATCAATGTCCATTATTACTTGCGCAAGCAGAGAGCGCGCAAGTAATAACTTCGCCCAGTCTCTTTCGCCGTGACAGCCAACCCGCCTTTTGATGTTTATGCAAAAAAAAACATCAAATCTGTGCCTGTTTTGCTGGGACCGGATTACACAAATGACCATTTTTCTTACGTCATCATTGAGAGCTAGTCATACGTATACTATATACATAATCAGTCAAAATAAAATAGCAGGGGCACGGTGGCACAGTTGGTAGTGCTGTCGCTTCACAGCTAGAAGGTCCTGGGTTCGATTCCCGCTGGGGACACTGTGGGCACTGGCGGCGTGTTCCCTCCTCCGCGTCATCAGTGCCCATACCCGAGGCGGGGGTTGGCGATAGGGCCTTTCTGTGTGGAGTTTGCATGTTCTCCCTGTGTCCCCCTAGGGTAGATACCCTCACAAATACATGCCGTAATCCTGGTCTCTAAAACTACCTCCCCCTGGGGCGCCTGATGGAGGGGAAAGGAACTGGTCGGAATAACGTGTCCCTTCCACGCGCTACGTCCGGCCGGGGAAATTCCCCTCTGTCAGGTGAAAAGAAGCAGCTTGGACTCCTCATGCATAGAAGGAGGCATGAGGTCAGTCCGCTGCCCCCCCAGGTTGGCAGAGGAAGTGTAGCGCCCAGAATTACATTAGATAATTGGCACTGGGAGAAAAGAAAACTGGGTTACAAAATTGTGGGATAAAAATTTAAGAGAAAAAAAACATATATAGCAAATTGTGCCTGATCTGCTGGGACCAGAGTACGTGGTGTGTATATGTATGACTAGCTCTCAATGATGACGTAAGAAATATGGTCATTTGTGTAATCTGGTCCCAGCAAAACAGGCACAGATTTGATGTTTTTCTGCATAAACATAAAATGGCGGGTTGGCTGTCACGGTTTTTGGCGTAAAGTAACCACAGTATACCGCTAATCAACTTACAACTACATACTCTATATAGTATATGTATACATATGTCTTACGTTATCATTTAGAGCTAGTCATACGTATACTATATACATAACCAGTAAAAATAAAATAGCAAATTGTGCCTGATCTGCTGGGACCAGAGTACGTGGTGTGTATATGTATGACTAGCTCTCAATGATGACGTAAGAAATATGGTCATTTGTGTAATCTGGTCCCAGCAAACCAGGCACAGATTTGCTGTTTTTCTTGCATACGCATAAAATGGCGGGTTGGCTGTCACGTTTTTGGTGCAAAGTAACCACAGTATACCGCTAATCAACTTACAACTACATACTCTATATAGTATATGTATACGTATGTCTTACGTCATCATTGAGAGCTAGTCATACGTATACTATATACATAATCAGTAAAAAATAAAATAGCAAATTGTGCCTGATCTGCTGGGACCAGAGTATGTGGTGTGTATTTGTATGACTAGCTCTCAATGATGACGTAAGAAATATGGTCATTTGTGTAATCTGGTCCACTTTACAAAAGTAAACCTGAAGATGTAATCGAAACACCATCATTAATATCAAAATCAGATAATCCTTTGGAAGATGATGATAAATATCCAATTATTGATAAAACAAATTATTATTATCGAGAAAGAGGTTTTGAAGTTGTTAATGTTAAAGGTGACGGAGATTGTTTGTTTAGTGCGGTTTGTTATCAAATGAATTACCAACACATAAAAAAGATGAATGGAAAATAATTAAGAAAACTACTTATTGAATACTTGGAAAAAAATCCCACAAGAGGTGAAATACATTATGCTAATCTTTTAAATAATGATAAGAAGGATGAAACTCAAGATTCGGACCAAGATGTCCTATGGAAACGTCATCTGGATGATCTGAGAAACAACGCCTGGGGTGATCATATAGCAGTTCAAGGTTTAAGTGAAATGTTGAATTATAATATAGAAATCTTCCTACTTCCTACTTTCTTCACAGGTGTTACCACTGATACTAATGAAGGCTCAAGTCCTTTCCTAAATGGTGTGTGCGCTCATAGCCCATTGGTCCAGCCACTGAGAAGAGAGCAATGTCGTTGTTGCGCAATGTCAGATGACGTCATCTGTCTGCCACTTGTGCTTCATCTTTCTCTCAGCTAGAGGGATCTTGGCTTGAAAAACGTTGAAGACTCCTGTGCTAAAATACAATGAGTGTGAAAGGACAGGCTACTTCCAGGTTGCACACGAAAGATGTACGGAGTTCAACATCCCTGAACAAAGATGTTCCATCATTGCATGGCATATACAGCATTCACCATTACTGTATGTACTGTACGTTCCCAGCACGTTCCTCTTATATCGTTTTTTGGGGCAATCAAAGTAGGCCAGCTGTTGCTAACATCCTGAACTGCTTCCTAAGTGTCGCTGTCGAGGCAGAAACCTCTTATCTCCATATTTATCGTAAATTACTTGATCATAGTATAGCGTCAGACAGAAGCGTCACAACACAAGGAGCAACGAGACACTTTTTGCACTTGTAGATCTGTTACTTTTGCCCGGACATAAGTGATGTTTCCACCAGACAGACGTATTGTACTGTGGGTTTGCGGACAGAGTGACACACATTTCCAGCAAGCCAAGGAGTGCTTCTGACTGGGCACTTCACACCTTAGGACCCCATCCTACCACCTAGCTTCCTGGGTAATCACTTTCATT
>NC_139703.1:1526258-1571258 GCF_964188405.1 Protomyctophum parallelum
CTGTGACACGGAGCCAGTGTTGACATTTTGACAAGGCAAACTTTCTGCTTTTTCCCCCAGAGTTGCGGGATAAAGATATTTGTTTCACAGCAGGATTATATGGCCACATGATTGGGCTTGTTATTATGGCTAGTTTTTGCGAGGTGAGGTTTGGCTTATTTCTCTCGGAAGAGTTGGCAACCCTGCATGGACGTTTTACAGACTTTAACTTTGAGGCCGATTCTATAAATGTATTCTAAATCCTAACAGTTCTCTGAAAAACGAGTGTTGCTATTATGAGTACTGCTCAAAACGTTTTCGTGTCAAGACCCCCGATTGGACCCCGACAACGCCAATGTTCGGCTCAGTAGGACCTTGAGTTAAGAGATATTTTCGGATCGGCATATAGCAATTTCATCCAATCAGGATAGAGAACTCACACAGGATACAGGATAAACAAGTGGGGGTTGGAAGTGACGACACAAAGAAATGAGCAGCCATTTTTGAAACACCGGAATAATATCTAAAATGAATAAATGGGTACTCTTTCCTGATTGGCGGATGATTTGCAACCGACCTGAAAATGCATTTTCTGTTTATCAAAGAGGTGGAGAGACTGGGAGCCTGGTGTTACTAAAACAAACACTGTATACTGTAGCAATGATTACCATCACAATGTAGTGCTTTAACCTTTAAACAAACAGCATTTCATTTGAACCAGCATAACCCATTCTGACCTGAGATCAGATTCATACGAGGTTTCCGCCGGACACACACTGGTCTGATGAACCCATTCTGACCTGAGATCAGATTCTAAAAATGTCAGTCACTCTTAGATTTTTCAAAAATAGCAGACCTACAAGCTCGTATCGCGCCACTCGGTGGCGCGATATGAGCTTGTAGATCTGCTATTTTTAAATAGATAAAGCATAACATGATGCTGACACCAAAATGGGTGAGAAAATGGTCAGAATGGCATAATGTCCGAAAACAGCTCCATGTGTGTGAACGGACACAGTGATTACATTGAGCAGGGTTGGCGTATTGACGACGCTTCTATTGTAGAGATGAGACTCTCCTCCTCCCCCAACTGTCCCAGAGGGTTGTTTGGAGAGAGAGAGAGAGAGATAAGATCACAGAAAAACCAGTTGATTCGTTCAGCTTTTTATTTATTTATTAGCACGCGAGTTGGAAATATTCACCCAATCGTAATTCGGTGCTCAACAAGGGAAACATTGTAAAAAACAATGCCTCTGTACTGCCGTAGTAATGTATAGACACTACAACAACAATGATGTTCCTGCACACCGACTGATTGATTGATTGAATACTACATTAAGATGCTCATTAACAGTACAGTCAAGGTTTATGCTAAAAAGATAATACAAAAAGCCCCATGGGGTCCTTTGAGACCAATGTTATTTTCCAGCTCAGGAGACAGCTCGTTTTAATAAAACAGTAGGTTGTAGCCGTTAGTCGGTAGTACATTAGGCATACTACGGTATTAGGAACTGATGTGTCGTGCGTGTTGTGTTTTGCACACATGGTGCACCAATGGGAGAATGCAATGTTCTCTGGAAGGAAATGCATAAAAAAAAGATCACATTTGGTTCTCTAATGTGTGTATCTATTCGGACACTACACCAGATCATGCCTACATTTATTATATGTGAACGGATCTAAAATGGATGGATCTTATGTTATGTTATGTTGATTAGAATACTTCTGTACATTGCGAGATGAGAGTATCTGTAAGCTATGGATTGAGTGAAGATCCACCCCCTCAATAGCAGACTGGTATGATGATTGCAAAGGCTTCTTTAATCCATTCTGAACGGGCACCCATTTTGGTGTTGGCATCATGTTATGCTTTAGCTATTGAAAAATAGCAGATCTACAAGCTCATATCGCGCCACCGAGTGGCGCGATACGAGCTTGTAGGTCTGCTATTTTTGAAAAATCGAAGAGCGACTGACATTTTTAGAATCTGATCTCAGGTCAGAATGGGTTCATCAGACCAGTGTGTGTCCAGCGGAAACCTCGTTATGAATCTGATCTCAGGTCAGAATGGGTTAAGATGAGGCAACCACTCATAAATGTAGTGGACGCTTACAGGTCGAGTACTCTTTATGTTACGTTATGTTTCCTTTCCTTTTTTTTGGGGTGTTTTAATTTTGTTTTGTTTTTATTTGGATTTCAGTATTCTTAAGGGTGGTTCTGAATGTTAAACGTCACAAAGAAATGAGGTTCTGTGTGTGCAGAATTGATTTTTGAATTTTTGATACATGATCCTAATCCCTATGCACCGTGGCTTGAACCAAATAAATTGAACAAAAAGGGTTTTATGCACGATGTCTCTGAGCTGATGTCCCGCTTCGTAGGCTGCCGGCAGAGTGTGAGTCTGTGACACACAATATTTTTTTTTTTTAGATATCTTTTTGCGGCTTACGCCTTTTATTGATTTTTGAAGGGACAGACAGTAGACTGACAGGAAACGGGAGAGAGATGGGGGGATGACATGCAGTAAAGGCCGTGTCGGGTCCGGGAGTCGAACCCGCGGCACACTGCGACTGGATTACCAGTCCGGTGCCCAGACCGTTACGCTACGGCCTGGGCCTGTGACACACAATATTGTTGATTTTTAGCTTTTTTCATATCCAAAAAGTAAACGTAGTCTAGTCCTCCCCGCTATAGCGTTTTCCTTTGGCCTGCTTCACTCTGGTTCTTATCAGTTTGTTGTGATGTGTATGTGATTGTATGGCTTCTTTTGCAGTCTATTGAACTCTCTGACCCTCTCTACTCTGATGGTACCGTCCTTGAGCATTCACGAGGACCAATTATATGAAGATAGATTGAAAATGAGTGCTCCTTAACCCATTCTGACCTGAGATCAGATTCATACGAGGTTTCCGCCGGACACACACTGGTCTGATGAACCCATTCTGACCTGAGATCAGATTCTAAAAATGTCAGTCGTTCTTCGATTTTTCAAAAATAGCAGACCTACAAGCTCGTATCGCGCCACTCGGTGGCGCGATATGAGCTTGTAGATCTGCTATTTTTAAATAGCTAAAGCATAACATGATGCTGACACCAAAATGGGTGCCCGGTCAGAATGGGTTAAGCAGGCTAGACATTGCGGTCGATTTAAAAACCATTCAATTCTAGTTGGTCTTTACAACTAAAAGGTTCCCATCTCTGTACATTACATTTTCCTTCATGAATTACAATGTGTTCCACCGTGGTGTTCCATTTGATATCAATATAGTTCCATGTTCGTTTTTTCTGTTGCATCATTGGTTTTCAACCAGTGGTCTGGGGAAAACCAGTGGTCCTTGAGGGGGTTCCTGGTGGTCCCCAGCTAAATTGATTAAGTTGACTAAGTTGATAACCAAATGGAGCCTTATAGAACTTGGTGTGTAAAATAGAATTTGGTTTATTTTTACGCTCTCAAGAGTTACATTTGTGTTAAACATCATCATGATTAATTTACAATAAGTCTACACAATTAGAGAATGTGGAAGAAATGTTATTTGTTATCCCTCCTAATGGTACCAACTACCAACAACATCAAGATAGCATGGAATTGTGGACAAAATCTTATCCAACAGTAACAACATAATTCTTTAGTTTTGGGTCTGAGAGGCTAAATCTCATCAAATGGTGGTTCTGTGACTCAAATGCTGAATAAATAATGGTCCTTGATATGAAAAAGGTTGAAAACCACTGTCCTACATGGTCATATACGATAGAAAAACAACAACAGCAGAATGAATGATGTGTCTCTGTAGAACGTGCTGGATGTTAACCTTCATATGTTCCTATCTCTGTAGAACGTGCTGGATGTTAACCTTCATATGTTCCTATCTCTGTAGAACGTGCTGGATGTTTACCTTCATATGTTCCTATCTCTGTAGAACGTGTTGAATGTTTACCTTCATATGTTCCTATCTCTGTAGAACGTGTTGAATGTTTACCTTCATATGTTCCTATCTCTGTAGAACGTGCTGAATGATTACCTTCATATGTTCCTATCTCTGTAGAACGTGCTGGATGTTTACCTTCATATGTTCCTATCTCTGTAGAACGTGTTGGATGTTTACCTTCATATGTTCCTATCTCTGTAGAACGTGTTGGATGTTTACCTTCATATGTTCCTATCTCTGTAGAACGTGCTGAATGATTACCTTCATATGTTCCTATCTCTGTAGAACGTGTTGGATGTTTACCTTCATATGTTCCTATCTCTGTAGAACGTGCTGAATGATTACCTTCATATGTTCCTATCTCTGTAGAACGTGTTGAATGATTACCTTCATATGTTCCTATCTCTGTAGAACGTGCTGGATGTTTACCTTCATATGTTCCTATCTCTGTAGGACGTGTTGGATGTTTACCTTCATATGTTCCTATCTCTGTAGAACGTGTTGAATGATTACCTTCATATGTTCCTATCTCTGTAGAACGTGTTGAATGATTACCTTCATATGTTCCTATCTCTGTAGAACGTGTTGAATGATTACCTTCATATGTTCCTATCTCTGTAGAACGTGCTGAATGATTACCTTCATATGTTCCTATCTCTGTAGAACGTGCTGAATGATTACCTTCATATGTTCCTATCTCTGTAGAACGTGTTGAATGATTACCTTCATATGTTCCTATCTCTGTAGAACGTGCTGAATGATTACCTTCATATGTTCCTATCTATGTAGAACGTGTTGAATGATTACCTTCATATGTTCCTATCTCTGTAGAACGTGTTGGATGTTTACCTTCATATGTTCCTATCTCTGTAGAACGTGTTGAATGATTACCTTCATATGTTCCAATCTCTGTAGAACGTGTTGAATGATTACCTTCATATGTTCCTATCTCTGTAGAACGTGCTGAATGTTTACCTTCATATGTTCCTATCTCTGTAGAACGTGTTGGATGATTACCTTCATATGTTCCTATCTCTGTAGAACGTGTTGAATGTTTACCTTCATATGTTCCTATCTCTGTAGAACGTGTTGAATGATTACGTTCATATGTTCCTATCTCTGTAGAACGTGTTGAATGTTTACCTTCATATGTTCCTATCTCTGTAGAACGTGTTGAATGATTACCTTCATATGTTCCTATCTCTGTAGAACGTGCTGAATGTTTACCTTCATATGTTCCTATCTCTGTAGAACGTGCTGAATGATTACCTTCATATGTTCCTATCTCTGTAGAACGTGTTGAATGATTACCTTCATATGTTCCTATCTCTGTAGAACGTGTTGAATGATTACCTTCATATGTTCCTATCTCTGTAGAACGTGCTGAATGATTACCTTCATATGTTCCTATCTCTGTAGAACGTGTTGAATGATTACCTTCATATGTTCCTATCTCTGTAGAACGTGCTGAATGATTACCTTCATATGTTCCTATCTCTGTAGAACGTGTTGAATGATTACCTTCATATGTTCCAATCTCTGTAGAACGTGTTGAATGATTACCTTCATATGTTCCTATCTCTGTAGAACGTGCTGAATGTTTACCTTCATATGTTCCTATCTCTGTAGAACGTGCTGAATGATTACCTTCATATGTTCCTATCTCTGTAGAACGTGTTGAATGATTACCTTCATATGTTCCAATCTCTGTAGAACGTGTTGAATGATTACCTTCATATGTTCCAATCTCTGTAGAACGTGTTGGATGTTAACCTTCATATGTTCCTATCTCTGTAGAACGTGTTGAATGATTACCTTCATATGTTCCAATCTCTGTAGAACGTGTTGAATGATTACCTTCATATGTTCCAATCTCTGTAGAACGTGTTGGATGTTAACCTTCATATGTTCCTATCTCTGTAGAACGTGTTGAATGATTACCTTCATATGTTCCTATCTCTGTAGAACGTGCTGAATGTTTACCTTCATATGTTCCTATCTCTGTAGAACGTGTTGGATGATTACCTTCATATGTTCCAATCTCTGTAGAACGTGTTGGATGTTAACCTTCATATGTTCCTATCTCTGTAGAACGTGTTGAATGATTACCTTCATATGTTCCTATCTCTGTAGAACGTGCTGGATGTTTACCTTCATATGTTCCTATCTCTGTAGAACGTGCTGAATGTTTACCTTCATATGTTCCTATCTCTGTAGAACGTGCTGAATGTTTACCTTCATATGTTCCTATCTCTGTAGAACGTGTTGGATGATTACCTTCATATGTTCCTATCTCTGTAGAACGTGTTGAATGTTTACCTTCATATGTTCCTATCTCTGTAGAACGTGTTGAATGATTACCTTCATATGTTCCTATCTCTGTAGAACGTGTTGAATGTTTACCTTCATATGTTCCTATCTCTGTAGAACGTGTTGAATGATTACCTTCATATGTTCCTATCTCTGTAGAACGTGCTGAATGTTTACCTTCATATGTTCCTATCTCTGTAGAACGTGCTGAATGATTACCTTCATATGTTCCTATCTCTGTAGAACGTGCTGGATGTTTACCTTCATATGTTCCTATCTCTGTAGAACGTGTTGGATGTTTACCTTCATATGTTCCTATCTCTGTAGAACGTGTTGGATGTTTACCTTCATATGTTCCTATCTCTGTAGAACGTGTTGAATGTTTACCTTCATATGTTCCTATCTCTGTAGAACGTGCTGAATGATTACCTTCATATGTTCCTATCTCTGTAGAACGTGCTGGATGTTAACCTTCATATGTTCCTATCTCTGTAGAACGTGCTGGATGTTAACCTTCATATGTTCCTATCTCTGTAGAACGTGCTGGATGTTTACCTTCATATGTTCCTATCTCTGTAGAACGTGTTGAATGTTTACCTTCATATGTTCCTATCTCTGTAGAACGTGTTGAATGTTTACCTTCATATGTTCCTATCTCTGTAGAACGTGCTGAATGATTACCTTCATATGTTCCTATCTCTGTAGAACGTGCTGGATGTTTACCTTCATATGTTCCTATCTCTGTAGAACGTGTTGGATGTTTACCTTCATATGTTCCTATCTCTGTAGAACGTGTTGGATGTTTACCTTCATATGTTCCTATCTCTGTAGAACGTGTTGGATGTTTACCTTCATATGTTCCTATCTCTGTAGAACGTGTTGGATGTTTACCTTCATATGTTCCTATCTCTGTAGAACGTGCTGGATGTTTACCTTCATATGTTCCTATCTCTGTAGAACGTGTTGGATGTTTACCTTCATATGTTCCTATCTCTGTAGAACGTGTTGGATGTTTACCTTCATATGTTCCTATCTCTGTAGAACGTGCTGAATGATTACCTTCATATGTTCCTATCTCTGTAGAACGTGTTGAATGATTACCTTCATATGTTCCTATCTCTGTAGAACGTGTTGAATGATTACCTTCATATGTTCCTATCTCTGTAGAACGTGTTGAATGATTACCTTCATATGTTCCTATCTCTGTAGAACGTGCTGGATGTTTACCTTCATATGTTCCTATCTCTGTAGAACGTGTTGAATGTTTACCTTCATATGTTCCTATCTCTGTAGAACGTGTTGGATGTTTACCTTCATATGTTCCTATCTCTGTAGAACGTGCTGGATGTTTACCTTCATATGTTCCTATCTCTGTAGAACGTGTTGAATGTTTACCTTCATATGTTCCTATCTCTGTAGAACGTGTTGAATGTTTACCTTCATATGTTCCTATCTCTGTAGAACGTGTTGAATGATTACCTTCATATGTTCCTATCTCTGTAGAACGTGTTGGATGTTAACCTTCATATGTTCCTATCTCTGTAGAACGTGTTGGATGTTTACCTTCATATGTTCCTATCTCTGTAGAACGTGTTGAATGATTACCTTCATATGTTCCAATCTCTGTAGAACGTGTTGAATGATTACCTTCATATGTTCCTATCTCTGTAGAACGTGCTGAATGTTTACCTTCATATGTTCCTATCTCTGTAGAACGTGCTGAATGTTTACCTTCATATGTTCCTATCTCTGTAGAACGTGTTGGATGATTACCTTCATATGTTCCTATCTCTGTAGAACGTGTTGAATGTTTACCTTCATATGTTCCTATCTCTGTAGAACGTGTTGAATGATTACCTTCATATGTTCCTATCTCTGTAGAACGTGTTGAATGTTTACCTTCATATGTTCCTATCTCTGTAGAACGTGTTGAATGATTACCTTCATATGTTCCTATCTCTGTAGAACGTGCTGAATGTTTACCTTCATATGTTCCTATCTCTGTAGAACGTGCTGAATGATTACCTTCATATGTTCCTATCTCTGTAGAACGTGTTGAATGATTACCTTCATATGTTCCTATCTCTGTAGAACGTGTTGAATGATTACCTTCATATGTTCCTATCTCTGTAGAACGTGCTGAATGATTACCTTCATATGTTCCTATCTCTGTAGAACGTGCTGAATGATTACCTTCATATGTTCCTATCTCTGTAGAACGTGCTGGATGTTTACCTTCATATGTTCCTATCTCTGTAGAACGTGTTGGATGTTTACCTTCATATGTTCCTATCTCTGTAGAACGTGTTGGATGTTTACCTTCATATGTTCCTATCTCTGTAGAACGTGTTGAATGTTTACCTTCATATGTTCCTATCTCTGTAGAACGTGCTGAATGATTACCTTCATATGTTCCTATCTCTGTAGAACGTGCTGGATGTTAACCTTCATATGTTCCTATCTCTGTAGAACGTGCTGGATGTTAACCTTCATATGTTCCTATCTCTGTAGAACGTGCTGGATGTTTACCTTCATATGTTCCTATCTCTGTAGAACGTGTTGAATGTTTACCTTCATATGTTCCTATCTCTGTAGAACGTGTTGAATGTTTACCTTCATATGTTCCTATCTCTGTAGAACGTGCTGAATGATTACCTTCATATGTTCCTATCTCTGTAGAACGTGCTGGATGTTTACCTTCATATGTTCCTATCTCTGTAGAACGTGTTGGATGTTTACCTTCATATGTTCCTATCTCTGTAGAACGTGTTGGATGTTTACCTTCATATGTTCCTATCTCTGTAGAACGTGTTGGATGTTTACCTTCATATGTTCCTATCTCTGTAGAACGTGTTGGATGTTTACCTTCATATGTTCCTATCTCTGTAGAACGTGTTGGATGTTTACCTTCATATGTTCCTATCTCTGTAGAACGTGCTGGATGTTTACCTTCATATGTTCCTATCTCTGTAGAACGTGTTGGATGTTTACCTTCATATGTTCCTATCTCTGTAGAACGTGTTGGATGTTTACCTTCATATGTTCCTATCTCTGTAGAACGTGCTGAATGATTACCTTCATATGTTCCTATCTCTGTAGAACGTGTTGAATGATTACCTTCATATGTTCCTATCTCTGTAGAACGTGTTGAATGATTACCTTCATATGTTCCTATCTCTGTATAACGTGTTGAATGATTACCTTCATATGTTCCTATCTCTGTAGAACGTGCTGGATGTTTACCTTCATATGTTCCTATCTCTGTAGAACGTGTTGAATGTTTACCTTCATATGTTCCTATCTCTGTAGAACGTGTTGGATGTTTACCTTCATATGTTCCTATCTCTGTAGAACGTGCTGGATGTTTACCTTCATATGTTCCTATCTCTGTAGAACGTGTTGAATGTTTACCTTCATATGTTCCTATCTCTGTAGAACGTGTTGAATGTTTACCTTCATATGTTCCTATCTCTGTAGAACGTGTTGAATGATTACCTTCATATGTTCCTATCTCTGTAGAACGTGTTGGATGTTTACCTTCATATGTTCCTATCTCTGTAGAACGTGTTGGATGTTTACCTTCATATGTTCCTATCTCTGTAGAACGTGCTGAATGATTACCTTCATATGTTCCTATCTCTGTAGAACGTGTTGAATGATTACCTTCATATGTTCCTATCTCTGTAGAACGTGTTGAATGATTACCTTCATATGTTCCTATCTCTGTAGAACGTGTTGAATGATTACCTTCATATGTTCCTATCTCTGTAGAACGTGTTGAATGATTACCTTCATATGTTCCTATCTCTGTAGAACGTGCTGGATGTTTACCTTCATATGTTCCTATCTCTGTAGAACGTGCTGAATGATTACCTTCATATGTTCCTATCTCTGTAGAACGTGTTGAATGATTACCTTCATATGTTCCTATCTCTGTAGAACGTGCTGAATGTTTACCTTCATATGTTCCTATCTCTGTAGAACGTGCTGGATGTTAACCTTCATATGTTCCTATCTCTGTAGAACGTGTTGGATGTTTACCTTCATATGTTCCTATCTCTGTAGAACGTGCTGGATGTTTACCTTCATATGTTCCTATCTCTGTAGAACGTGCTGGATGTTAACCTTCATATGTTCCTATCTCTGTAGAACGTGTTGAATGTTTACCTTCATATGTTCCTATCTCTGTAGAACGTGCTGAATGATTACCTTCATATGTTCCTATCTCTGTAGAACGTGCTGGATGTTTACCTTCATATGTTCCTATCTCTGTAGAACGTGCTGGATGTTTACCTTCATATGTTCCTATCTCTGTAGAACGTGCTGAATGATTACCTTCATATGTTCCTATCTATGTAGAACGTGTTGAATGATTACCTTCATATGTTCCTATCTCTGTAGAACGTGTTGAATGATTACCTTCATATGTTCATATCTCTGTAGAACGTGTTGAATGATTACCTTCATATGTTCCTATCTATGTAGAACGTGTTGAATGATTACCTTCATATGTTCCTATCTCTGTAGAACGTGTTGAATGATTACCTTCATATGTTCCTATCTCTGTAGAACGTGTTGGATGTTTACCTTCATATGTTCCTATCTCTGTAGAACGTGCTGGATGTTTACCTTCATATGTTCCTATCTCTGTAGAACGTGTTGAATGATTACCTTCATATGTTCCTATCTCTGTAGAACGTGTTGAATGATTACCTTCATATGTTCCTATCTCTGTAGAACGTGCTGAATGATTACCTTCATATGTTCCTATCTCTGTAGAACGTGCTGGATGTTTACCTTCATATGTTCCTATCTCTGTAGAACGTGTTGAATGTTTACCTTCATATGTTCCTATCTCTGTAGAACGTGTTGAATGATTACCTTCATATGTTCCTATCTCTGTAGAACGTGTTGGATGATTACCTTCATATGTTCCTATCTCTGTAGAACGTGTTGGATGTTTACCTTCATATGTTCCTATCTCTGTAGAACGTGCTGGATGTTTACCTTCATATGTTCCTATCTCTGTAGAACGTGTTGAATGTTTACCTTCATATGTTCCTATCTCTGTAGAACGTGTTGAATGATTACCTTCATATGTTCCTATCTCTGTAGAACGTGTTGGATGATTACCTTCATATGTTCCTATCTCTGTAGAACGTGCTGAATGTTTACCTTCATATGTTCCTATCTCTGTAGAACGTGCTGGATGTTTACCTTCATATGTTCCTATCTCTGTAGAACGTGTTGGATGTTTACCTTCATATGTTCCTATCTCTGTAGAACGTGTTGGATGATTACCTTCATATGTTCCTATCTCTGTAGAACGTGTTGAATGATTACCTTCATATGTTCCTATCTCTGTAGAACGTGCTGAATGATTACCTTCATATGTTCCTATCTCTGTAGAACGTGTTGAATGTTTACCTTCATATGTTCCTATCTCTGTAGAACGTGCTGAATGTTTACCTTCATATGTTCCTATCTCTGTAGAACGTGCTGGATGTTAACCTTCATATGTTCCTATCTCTGTAGAACGTGTTGAATGATTACCTTCATATGTTCCTATCTCTGTAGAACGTGTTGAATGATTACCTTCATATGTTCCTATCTCTGTAGAACATGTTGAATGTTTACCTTCATATGTTCCTATCTCTGTAGAACGTGTTGAATGATTACCTTCATATGTTCCTATCTCTGTAGAACGTGCTGAATGATTACCTTCATATGTTCCTATCTCTGTAGAACGTGCTGAATGATTACCTTCATATGTTCCTATCTCTGTAGAACGTGCTGGATGTTTACCTTCATATGTTCCTATCTCTGTAGAACGTGCTGGATGTTTACCTTCATATGTTCCTATCTCTGTAGAACGTGCTGGATGTTTACCTTCATATGTTCCTATCTCTGTAGAACGTGTTGGATGTTTACCTTCATATGTTCCTATCTCCAGAAGGGTTCCCTTCCTCTCCAACTCCAGGAAGTCCTCCACTGACAGGAAGTTGTAGTCGACCCCAGGGAGCTCTCCTTCACGAGGTGGGCGGGTTGTACCTGAAAACCCAAGAAACATGGCGGAGAGTTAGAGAGAGCCGAGGCTGAATGGCTGACGGTGGGACAAGTTTAGTTCTAATCCATAAGCCTTTTTCAACCAAAGCCAGCTTACTGTATGAGGGACGATTCTGAGCGGGGGGGCCACAACCTCGAAACCAGTTCTTCGAATTTGACATGAAAAAGATTCCTGGCTCATAAGGCCAGGAGAACTGGTTCCAGAGCCGCATCAAGGCGCTGCTGGTATAGAAGTGAGAAAAGCTTGCAAAGCCAGAAGCAACACTTGTGCCAATGCCATGTGAAGGAGGATTTGCTGTGATCTCAGAGGGGAAACTACAGCCCCGGCTGCACTGACCCAGGCTGGCTCTAACCTGGAAACTAGACAAATCTGAAGAAGAAATAAATCCCTGGTGAGATTGGTCCGACACTCCTCCGTTTCCATTACATTTCGCTCACCCCATTTCGCTCAAGTGAGACTTTTTTTGCCGTGACGTTGGAATCCGTTTGTAGTCCCTTGGAAATAAATCTTCCACACCAAAGTTCCAGACTAATCTACGCAGTGATATTAGTCTGGCCAAGCCAGGCTAGGCTTGCTCAGACGTGTGAGCACAATCTTCGCATTTCTGGAAACATTTCAACAACACAAATCTTCTATGGGGTCCCTTGGCAGACCAAATACAATAATTTAGGGGTGCTTGACATGAAACTGAATATACTGTACATACTGTACTAACTGTAGGCATACTGTACTAACTGTAGGCATACTGAAGTGAGCTGCACATCTTTTGGCGTTCACGGCAGCCTCTGGTCTGTACAGCATCACAATCAATTTAAGCACTTTATCCATATATGTTGGCTATTCAGAAATATCAGATCTGACTTCGTGCCACTCTGCAATGTAAGTCTGCTATTTTTGAAAAATAAATGATAGAAAAATCTCAAATGTTTGAAAGATTTTGAATTATTTCAGATTTTTTTAAAACACAAATCTTCTCCTCTGGGGGTCTCTGGCACAAAAAACATTTACAGATGGGGGTCTGCGGCCAAACAACTAGTATCAATTTTGGGGTCGCTGACACAAAAACGATTGAGAACCAGTTGTATTATACTGTTTATACTGTACACGAACACCAAAAGTTACACGAAAGAGATGAGCATCAAAACAGGGGGCCTGGTGGTGAGCAGCTCTCCAGCCAACCAAACAACTGAGTCTGTTTGCCACCGGCAGCTTTTACCAGCTGAACCAATTAGCCAGGATCCTACCATCCAAGGGTACTATTAAAAAAACAAATCCATAACTCCCATACGTAAGCCAAGTCCATTACACATCTCTATGAAGTACACAGGTAAGTAAATATCACTTCTTCACACTGCTGTATAATAAACAATAACTATAACCATATTATTCATCCATTGCAGCTTTCAATGCACCACCCAATTGTCATGTACTGCAAAAATGACTGAAGTGCCAATAATCACGATGAAGCCACCATCGAGTTTTATATTGCGATTATACACCAGTTACCATCAAAATAAAATGTACAAAAATAGCAAAATAGTAAAAATAGCAACCAAAATAACAATAAGGCTCAGTGGCCAGCTCTGCAGAATGGAAACAACGTAGCCTTGTGTAGCCAGACAACGATTCCACAAACTCTGGAATGCTATAGTCTGGAACTACACCTCCTGAATACTATATAGAGTCTGGAACTACACCTCCTGAATACTATATAGAGTCTGGAACTACACCTCCTGAATACTATATAGAGTCTGGAACTACACCTCCTGAATACTATATAGAGTCTGGAACTACACCTCCTGAATGCTATATAGAGTCTGGAACTACACCTCCTGAATGCTATATAGAGTCTGGAACTACACCTCCTGAATACTATATAGAGTCTGGAACTACACCTCCTGAATGCTATATAGAGTCTGGAACTACACCTCCTGAATACTATATAGAGTCTGGAACTACACCTCCTGAATGCTATATAGTCTGGAACTACACCTCCTGAATGCTATATAGAGTCTGGAACTACACCTCCTGAATACTATATAGTCTGGAACTACACCTCCTGAATGCTATATAGAGTCTGGAACTATACCTCCTGAATGCTATATAGAGTCTGGAACTACACCTCCTGAATACTATATAGAGTCTGGAACTACACCTCCTGAATGCTATATAGTCTGGAACTACACCTCCTGAATGTTATATAGAGTCTGGAACTACACCTCCTGAATGCTATATAGAGTCTGGAACTACACCTCCTGAATACTATATAGAGTCTGGAACTACACCTCCTGAATGCTATATAGTCTGGAACTACACCTCCTGAATGCTATATAGAGTCTGGAACTACACCTCCTGAATGTATATATAGAGTCTGGAACTACACCTCCTGAATGCTATATAGAGTCTGGAACTACACCTCCTGAATGTTATATAGTCTGGAACTACACCTCCTGAATGCTATAGAGTCTGGAACTACACCTCCTGAGTCCTGAATGCTATATAGAGTCTGGAACTACACCTCCTGAATGTTATATAGAGTCTGGAACTACACCTCCTGAATGTTATATAGAGTCTGGAACTACACCTCCTGAATGCTATATAGAGTCTGGAACTACACCTCCTGAGTCCTGAATGCTATATAGAGTCTGGAACTACACCTCCTGAATGTTATATAGAGTCTGGAACTACACCTCCTGAATGCTATATAGAGTCTGGAACTACACCTCCTGAATGTTATATAGAGTCTGGAACTACACCTCCTGAATGCTATATAGAGTCTGGAACTACACCTCCTGAATGCTATATAGAGTCTGGAACTACACCTCCTGAATGCTATATAGAGTCTGGAACTACACCTCCTGAATGCTATATAGAGTCTGGAACTACACCTCCTGAATGCTATATAGAGTCTGGAACTACACCTCCTGAATACTATATAGAGTCTGGAACTACACCTCCTGAATGCTATATAGAGTCTGGAACTACACCTCCTGAATGCTATATAGAGTCTGGAACTACACCTCCTAAATGCTATATAGTCTGGAACTACACCTCCTGAATGCTATAGAGTGTCTGGAACTACACCTCCTGAATGCTATATAGAGTCTGGAACTACACCTCCTGAATGCTATATAGAGTCTGGAACTACACCTCCTGAATGCTATATAGAGTCTGGAACTACACCTCCTGAATGATATATAGTCTGGAACTACACCTCCTGAATGTTATATAGAGTCAGGAACTACACCTCCTGAATGCTATATAGAGTCTGGAACTACACCTCCTGAATGTTATATAGTCTGGAACTACACCTCCTGAATGCTATAGAGTCTGGAACTACTGTAACTTACTGTAAAGACAAAACAGAAGTGGGAAGGAGGCATCACATCCACTTTAACGCTTGTTCATGATCAGAGCTTCCGTGCTCCTGACTGTATGACCAGAAGCATTTGAAAATCGTGGGAGGCAACCGTCTGGACACGCTAGACTAGAAACAGCGTAACATGCTCATTCAATAAGCAATTAAAATCATGACTGTATGTGCTTTTCTTTTCTGTGCAAACTATAATTGTGCAAATAAGTGCAAATGTGCTGTGCAAATATGAATTCTATCAATAATAGCGGATAATAATAGCAGATATACAAGCTTGTCATACAAGCGTGTCACTTCGTGCCTCACAGCGAGCTTGTCCATCTGCTATTTTAGTATTAGGTTTTAACATATAATCTTATGGGGATTCCTGGCACAAAACATTTTGATGGGGATCCAAATATCCTCAAGTTGGGGTCATTGACTTGAACCACAGGTCTAAAGTACAGGTAAGGAAGGGCCTCTTTGTTACGTTTAAGTACTGGTATGATCCTAAAGCCCAAACCACACCAATGGGTCGCCATGCAACTCCTTGCAACTAAACGGTACCGAGGAGCTACATGGCGACCCATTGGTGTGGTTTGGGCCATTGAATTGAGCCCGGCGTTGAATCACTTGGGTCGACGTGCAACAGGACGTATCACACCGCCGGGACGAACTCTAAAACCGCCTCCTCCCGGCGTCTCGACACTTAGGGATAAAATGTATAGGGAATAAGACAGATATGTTTACGTGCCTGTCAAATACTGTATTTACTTCTGTACAACAACAAAGTGGCACTGTGTTCCACTATGCTTGAAAGAGGCTTGTTTTTGCCAGGTGCGAAGCAGCCTGGCCTACATTTGCACGCACCGTCCACTATACGGACAACCGCAAAGACGACTCTAAACACGACCTAGTCCTGATTGGCTGCCTCCTAGCGACCTTACTAGGGACCTAGTCATGATTCCTAAGCCAATGGGAGTCTGAACGGCATGAAAACCCATACTCTGAACGCCGCAATGCGGAGTGAGTGGCAACAGCAGCTAATGCTATGTGCCAACTGGAGCTACAGGAAAGCCATAACAAAACACAGTGAGTGAACTAACAAAAGAACGACAGAAAACGGCCGCTAAAAGAGCTTGCTGCACCTGCAAGTTATGACTCATTGAGTCATAACTGCCATAACATGAGTCATTTTCTTGTTTCTGTAAGGTTGCTTGTTAACACTGATATTTGGGCTACCTCCCAAATGTTAGAATTATTGTTTAAGCAATTTCAATTTTTATTCCACTATTTTGCAACCCATTCTTTCACCCATAGTGTCTTATGCATGAGGAGTCCAAGCTGCTTCTTTTCACTTGACATGGGGGGAGTTTCCCCGGACGGACGTAGCGCGTGGAAGGAACACGTAATTCCGACCAGTTCCTATCCCCTCCATCAGGCGCCCCGGCTGGCCAGAGGGAGGTAGCGGATTACTGCATGTTTTTTTTAAGGGTACCTACCCTAGGGGACACGGGGAGAACATACAAACTCCACACAGAAAGGCCCTTTCGCCAACCCCCGCCTCCGGTATGGGCATTGATGTCTCGGGGGAGAGAACACGCCACCAGCGCCCACAGCGTCCCCAGTGAGAATCGAACCCAGGACCTTCTAGCTGTGAGGCAACAGCACTACCGACTGTGCCACCGTGACCCCCGTTTAAGCAATACTTAAGGAATTAATTTTTATTTGTCCTCACCGAAAATCTGAAAATATTTTGTGCCTTCATCATGTCTCACTCAACAGCCTGATAACCCATTCTGACCGGGCACCCATTTTGGTGTTGGCATCATGTCGTGCTTTAGCTATTGAAAAATAGCAGATCTACAAGCTCATATCGCGCCACCGAGTGGCGCGATACGAGCTTGTAGGTCTGCTATTTATTTATTTTAATCGAAGAACGACTGACATTTTTAGAATCTGATCTCAGGTCAGAATGGGTTCATCAGACCAGTGTGTTGTCCAGCGGAAACCTGGCATGAATCTGATCTCAGGTCAGAATGGGATAAGAATGAATGCCTAAGCACTGTCGTTTGTGAACCTAAACATGGATGGTACCCTGACTGACAGTCATTAGTAGGTATCCTTTTGCTTTGTGTCAGTATTTACACAGTGGGGTTGAGTGTGAGGCTTCGTAGTAGCACCTTGGTGGGAGCACGCCGTGTGTGTGTGTGTGTGTGTGTGTGTGTGTGTGTGTGTGTGTGTGTGTGTGTGTGTGTGTGTGTGTGTGTGTGTGGGCGGGGGTTGGCAGGTAGCCTATGTGTGTGTGTCTCTAGTCTAGCGCACGTGTGGTGTTAATGACTGCCGACAGTTGGCCAATCACCACGCAGCCTCTGTGGTAAACAGCGCCATGGTGGCGTAGATGACGGGCAAAGAAACAACACATTACTAGCCGGCGTAATGGATGAATAAAAGTCACATCTCCTGGCTTTATTTACGGCCTCCTCTCTCCTCCCCATGTCGCTCTTTGCCTAACAAGTACTTATGTATCCCCTAATTAACTCGCACTATGCGTATGGCCCCCCCATTAACTGCTTGGCACTGCAACTGTTCGCCTGTACCCTACGGCATTATTAACACGATAACGTCTCGCCTGTACCCTACGGCATTGTTAACATGACAACATCTATGTCGGGGAGGAAACCTCATTACATCCGACATGTTACTTTTCAGGATTCAAATAACAAAAGTAGGAGATCGACAAGTTCGAAACGCATCGCGAATGCGGATCTGCTACTTTTGCTACTATAGTGTGAGTGACGCTGTAGGAAAAAAAAAAAAGTTAAATAATAATATAATATTGTCCTTATAGCAATAATAAGGACAAGAACAGTCATAGCTGAGAGACTAGAAAAGCTGTCTGGTAAGGTAAGGTGGCTGGGCCCTCCCAGCATACTGTACACTGTACAGTATGGGTCAAAATGTGTCCATGACACTTTTAGCCCCCGACTGCCTTATTAATGACACTCCTAAACAAGAAGGCTCGCCCCAAAAACACGCTCACCCCGGCCACAGGGAATAACCGGCGGTCGGCAACAGGTACTCCAAATTGTAACCTCCTTATTCCTAAATCTAACCTCTGTAAAGCTATGCCTAAACCTAACCATATTCCTAAAAACGTTTACCTCAGTAAAACTATGCCTAAACCTGGCCTTATTCCTAAACGTAACCTCAGTGAAACTATGCCAAAACCTGGCCTTATTCGTAAACGTCACCTCAGTAAAGCCAATGCCAAAACCTAACATCAACTTTTGAATTCATGCTATGTGTCTCGAAGTGTCCCCTGACACTTCGAGACACATAGCATGAATTCAAAAGTTGATGTTTTGAAAGAAAGTCATTCAAAACACAAAAATGGCTACCTGCTTTTCTTTACCTTCCATTTCCTGTACTAGTGTCTTCTTCTCTTTCTTCATCTATCGCTCTATATCTCACAATCTCACCGTCTCTTCTCCAGTGGGTTGGTGAGCAATAAGCTGATAAAAATAGATGTGTGGGGCTGACGGGGGAGGGGGTCTCGTTTCGCAGCCACGTTCAATGACACCGGTGATAAATCACAGATGGTAGGATAAAACTCAAGCAAGTGCGCGCACACACACACACACACACACACACACACACACACACACACACACACACACACACACACACACACACACACACACACACACACGTCCAAAACTGTTACTTTTCAGGATTAAAAAAAGAAAACAGCAAACGTATGGAAGATTTGCAAGCTGAAACTTTTGTGCTTGTGGATCCTCTACTTTTGATGCTTTTGTGTGACGCTGTAGTGTGACCAAGTGGTGCGTTCATTTACGAAAAAACATGCAAAAACACATGCACATCGTTGGTGATGGTGACCAAAACCTTTTTTTAGTACACATTGTAAAGTAGTGAAAACAGCAGATCTACAAGTTCACGACTCATGGATCTGCTAAATGATGTACTTTCTGTTTGACTCAGTGAGTAGCAGGGCATTCATCTGTGCAAAAAGACATACAGAAGTTGAAATATGGAGATTACATGACAAGGTTTCTGTGCCCGACAGGCACCAACGGCATGCAAAAATGTCCACTCCATCACTCGGCTGTCACATGGCCCTGTCTTCCATGTGCGATCGGTCTTGCTGTCAGCTACCCAGTCAAATCCACGGTGTTCATTTATCCATTCACGTTGCTGTTGGGCAGTTTCTCCTTAAATCAACACCCTTCTTGATCATACCACTGCGTCACACAAAAGCATCAAAAGTAGCTAAAAAAGTACTGCTTGAATTTGTATTAAATTTACTTCAGGGAGGACAGGCTGGCGGGCAAACCTCTGACGTCACGCTCGTGACGCCATGACTCAGCCATAACCATATAAGGAGTTCCCAAATGCAGCTACGCCCATGGATGGTGTTGCCTAAAATCAATGTGTCGTCACAAAAGGGGTCATGCATATATACAGCCCTCCATTATGGGCATACAAGGGACAAGGACTGACCAGAGCCATAGAGTTACGACAACTCTCTTCACTTCATGGGGCCAGTCCAACGGCAGCACTTCTACATAAGACTTCTATTGGCGAATAGTGACAAAGGCCTGAACCCGAAGTTTATGGGGAAAATAATCACACCTGCGTGAAGTGAGCTTTCTGATCATCTTACAACATCGGGGAGGGAATGTTGCTATGATTAGGTGATGTAATGATGATGTAAAACAAACTGTGTCCAAACAAACCCCATTGTTTAAATCCCATTGTTAATGGGATTTAACGTTTGTGTTAGGGACAAGATAGCCTCGATACCCAGGCTTTCATTTCGTCTGCGCGAAAGATGAAAGCCTGGAAAAAGCCGTGGGCTGAACCAGTCTAAAAGTGGGAGTCAACCCTTCCGGGTGGGCGTCGCTCTAAATGATGTGACGTAGCGCTGCACTAGGGGGGAGAGGAGGGGCCGGGGGTGACGGACAGATCGATGTGATCCAATCAGGGTGCGCGCATTTCTGAGGCGCGACCCTCCCATCTAGGCCAGAAATGTCTCTGCTTAGGTCAGGCTAGGGACAAGATGATGTACATTTTCCCTTCATTGTCAAAAAACATTGAACCTGTATATAGCCCCTCAAAATCAGAAAAGAGAAAAAAAAAAGCCATTTTTGTCACCATAACATCTTGGACATATTGTGTGCCTTGTGACGATCAGGTCCAATATTTAGTTACAGAAACCATGGAGCTAAAGAATGGTTCAGAACTGCTGTGTTCACATTCAGTCTTCCATTGAAATGAATAGACTCCAACATTCTTCCGGATTCCTAATAATGTGTCCGCCCACTTCATGCCGATATGGGAAGTAAACCGGAGATCGCGTATCTTGCTTTTCAATCTTTGACTCTGACAAAGGCCCCAACACTATTGCTGCATTCACACGGGCAGATGCACAATATGCAAAGATGCAAAGCTACAAAGCGTATTTGTTTTGCTTTGTGTCTTTGTATCTGAAGTTGAAACCAGCTAAATGTTTTTTTTGTAGCTTTGTAGCTATTGCAGCAGCTACAAACATTGGATGAATCTCGTATCTTCATGTCACTGTGTGTCACTGGCGGCTTCCATTGACCATAACATGTAGACTGCATCTTTGCATCTGCCCGTGTTGTGAACGCAGCAAAAGACTCAGACACACTGGTCGGACACATGTGTATATATTCTACCCGACGGAGACAATCTGTAACTCTGAGAGTTAAAGGAACACTCCTGATTCCTGAAGGTAGGAGGAAGGGAGCTGCTGACTTTCGGCACGCACGGCGCTAACATTCATGATTTACTGGCAGGCTTCTCAACCTCTCTACACGTGGCCAGACGCCTCGTCCTTCTTCCTCGCCGCCGAGCAGAAAATCGATTCAAAGTCATAAGACATAAGCGGTCTGAAGTCTATCAAAACAAGCCGAATTATTCAGCTAGCCGGCTCATTCACTCCCCGGCGCCCGAGTCCTTACACTGTGGAAACGTTGTCCACCTTGGAGAGTCCTCAGGGCCGAGGATGAGCCAAAGCCTTCAGCCTAAAGTCATCTCCAACTCCCACACAAAAGCGGCCATTGAATACCCACCGCCACCACTTCTAGCTGCCCCAGAAGTGAAACAAATTAGAAGTGGAATTGTGGCCTAGCATTTCAAAGCGGGGAGTTAAGCCCCCATATCGCAAAGACGGTGTCATTGCTATCGGGGGCTACTTAATTCACTACCCCGCCTCCACAAAAAGCTCTATTGACCAATCTGTGAAAGGACAGCAAGAAAAAGAGTGAACGAGAGAGAGAGAGTCCTTCACAGTGATCTTCACGGTGGGGATTGAATGCACAGAATGACAGTTGGAAGCAGTGGTCTTCTGAATGCTGACCTCAAAAGGAGAGGGGGGAGAGAGATGGAGAGAGAGAGAGAGAGAGAGAGAGAGAGAGAGAGACATCTGAAGAGACTCTGAAGCTATGAGTTGGCATAACCCAGCCATCCATTGTGCCTTGGAGATCAGCTGTGAGGGAGTTTGTCTAGCACTCGCTGGCTCTCGATTTGGCGCCGTCTAAAAGTCTCTACCAGCTGAGAAGGGGGGTGTGGGCGTTGCAAAAAGATACAGGAACCACCTAAAACAACCTAACAACCTACATAGAACTTGGGAGTCACCATCACCTCACACAGCTCAACAGGAACGTAACATTAGCCAAAAATAGCAGATCTATAAGCTCAGGCTCACTCAATGTGTGTGAGCTTGTAGATGGCTATTTTCAGTGAAGAGGTTTTGCGTAGAGGGAAAGAAGTGACCAAGTACCAAGTACCAAGTACCGAGCCAGGTCAAGTTTACAAAGTAGTGAGGGTTTAGGTCGTTACTTACATGTCTGAAAACACACATTTAACATGAATCTAGTGGGTGTCCCTGATTCATCTCTCTCTCTCTCTCAGCTAAGGGGTCGTTGTTGGGCTGAAAAACTTTGTCCTCGTCTTTTTTCTTTGGGTTTATTGGGTTGCTGTGGGCCGGGGGATGTTCCCAGTGAGGACAGGACAGGAGGATAGCAGCAGAGCAGACCAGGGAGATACACTGGTCTGTCCTCTAATGATGACACAGCCCACACTGCTGTCTGCTACGGCTTCATAACTCTCTGCTCACTTCTGTGCAGCACGCACGCACACAGTACGAGGACCTGGCCAAAGAAAAAACACATAAATGATCTATGTGTGGGGGAAAAAATGGGGGGGGGGGGAGAGAGAGAGAGAGAGAGAGAGAGAGAGAGAGAGAGAGATGGGGAGAAGTATGGGAAAGGGACTAAAGTGAGGAGAGGAAGAAGAGAGCATGAAGTGAAAGAGAAACAGAGTGATAAAAGACTGCCAGAGATCAACCTATGTCCAAAGCAGTCTGTCCACACTACAGCAGTCTGTACACACTACAGCAGTCTGTCCACACTACAGCAGTCTGTCCACACTACAGCAGTCTGTCCACACTACAGCAGTCTGTCCACACTACAGAAGTCTGTCCACACTACAGAAGTCTGTCCACAGCAGTCTGTCCACACTACAGCAGTCTGTCCACACTACAGCAGTCTGTCCACACTACAGCAGTCTGTCCACACTACAGCAGTCTGTCCACACTACAGCAGTCTGTCCACACTACAGAAGTCTGTCCACACTACAGAAGTCTGTCCACACTACAGAAGTCTGTCCACACTACAGAAGTCTGTCCACAGCAGTCTGTCCACACTACAGCAGTCTGTCCACACTACAGAAGTCTGTCCACACTACAGAAGTCTGTCCACACTACAGCAGTCTGTCCACACTACAGCAGTCTGTCCACACTACAGAAGTCTGTCCACACTACAGCAGTCTGTCCACACTACAGAAGTCTGTCCACAGCAGTCTGTCCACACTACAGCAGTCTGTCCACACTACAGCAGTCTGTCCACACTACAGCAGTCTGTCCACACTACAGCAGTCTGTCCACACTACAGCAGTCTGTCCACACTACAGAAGTCTGTCCACACTACAGAAGTCTGTCCACACTACAGAAGTCTGTCCACAGTACAGCAGTCTGTCCACAGTACAGCAGTCTGTCCACACTACAGCAGTCTGTCCACACTACAGCAGTCTGTCCACACTACAGCAGTCTGTCCACACTACAGAAGTCTGTCCACACTACAGAAGTCTGTCCACACTACAGCAGTCTGTCCACACTACAGAAGTCTGTCCACAGCAGTCTGTCCACACTACAGCAGTCTGTCCACACTACAGCAGTCTGTCCACACTACAGAAGTCTGTCCACACTACAGCAGTCTGTCCACACTACAGCAGTCTGTCCACACTACAGAAGTCTGTCCACACTACAGAAGTCTGTCCACAGCAGTCTGTCCACACTACAGCAGTCTGTCCACACTACAGAAGTCTGTCCACACTACAGAAGTCTGTCCACACTACAGAAGTCTGTCCACACTACAGAAGTCTGTCCACACTACAGCAGTCTGTCCACACTACAGAAGTCTGTCCACACTACAGAAGTCTGTCCACACTACAGCAGTCTGTCCACACTACAGAAGTCTGTCCACACCACAGCAGTCTGTCCACACTACAGCAGTCTGTCCACACTACAGCAGTCTGTCCACACTACAGCAGTCTGTCCACACTACAGCAGTCTGTCCACACTACAGCAGTCTGTCCACACTACAGAAGTCTGTCCACACTACAGAAGTCTGTCCACACTACAGCAGTCTGTCCACACTACAGAAGTCTGTCCACACTACAGAAGTCTGTCCACACTACAGAAGTCTGTCCACACTACAGCAGTCTGTCCACACTACAGAAGTCTGTCCACACTACAGAAGTCTGTCCACACTACAGAAGTCTGTCCACACTACAGAAGCCTGTCCACAGCAGTCTGTCTGCGTTGCAACTGGGCATGTAACTATACATCGTGAATTGATTCAAATCAATTCAAACTGGTGACAATTTAAAATGCGATTAAATTGCTATTTGAATCGTGATGCAAACAGCAGAGGACGTGTAAAAAAAGAGAAGAAAATACAGGATCTTTGTAAGAGAATTGATTAAGAAAAAAAGAGTTTCAGTCAAATTTGCTACAAATTAAAAGAGAACGAAAATACTGGATTTGTGTATGCGAAAACAAATCTGTCATTTTTCTGGAACATAATTGTGTGATTATAAAACACTGTGAAAATTAGTATCGTGTTTTCAAATTGGTGAACCCCCCCCCCTCTCTCTCTGGTGCGACAACATGGTATCACATTGTCTCCGTCTGTGGAATTCTCATATGTCCAAAACTGTTACTTTTTTCAAGATTCAAATAAAAACACATGGCTAATAGTAGCAGATCTACAAAGACGTTACATTCTGCGTTTCGAGCTTGTAGATCTGCTACTATTGATGCTTTTGTGTGATGCTTAGTATATGATCAGGTCAGGCGTTCATTTACAAGATTAAAAAAAAAGAGCCGCCCACTCTATATCAGCCACGTGTCATTTAGTGCCCTAAACAAACATTATGGTCCAGAGACTTGGCTGGCAAACGATTTACGTCATAACTTAAGTGCTGTAAATGACATTAAAAGGTCTGTAGACTTGGCTGCCACATGCCCTGATCATGTACTTTTGAGGGGCTAGCACCCCCCCAAAAACACAAAATGTTAAAATAAACAACGATATAAAAAACACAAATAATGCCCACCTACGTAGCAATAGCGCGCCACTCTGTCTCTCTCTCTCTCTTCTAGACAGACCAGACAGGGCAGAATGCTGAGCCACCACCTTTTAACTCCAGCAATGAGAGAGAGAGAGAGAGAGAGAGAGAGAGAGAGAGAGAGAGAGAGAGAGAGAGAGACTACTACACTGTATACTACACTGTATGCATGTTTTCCCATGCCAATAAAGCTCCTTTGAATTGTATCCATCCCGGAACTGTAGGCTACTACTGTATGTACTGTATGTGCATATATACACAGCTCCCTGACGAATGCCCAAACGCGTGGGCATTTTCTTTCCTCCGTCTCGTTTCCTACTGTTTCTTTCCTTCCTCCCACAAACCGACAGTAGCCTTGGATCATGCGACCACCACTTTCTCAGTAAGTGGCCCTTGGCATCTTTTCCTTCCCTTTCTTCTGCCTACATACAAAAAAAAAGCATTCAGTTACATGATGTCCTTGAAACTCCAATCAATAGCCCCCGAGAGCGACTGGTTGCACAACTCACTGTGACCTTCTCCGTTTGTCTACGGAGTTGCTCTGCTCATTAGAAGATCAATACGGAACCATAATCACTCCAGATCATCTCACCAGAACTCTGTTCCTTTAGAAGGTTCAAAACTGTATTGTTAGAAACGATTACAACGCTTTGTTTTGCTGCCGTTGGTGGCAAATGTAAACGGCTAAGCATGTCTAAAAGCTTGTCTTACGGCCAAATTGGGGGTCCTCCTTGGCACGGAAAAGTTTGAGAACTGATGATTTAGAAGGCATTTGTAATATCGGCCTCAGGCCACCATGGGTTTCATAAGCGATACAGAGAATCCATAACATAATCAAACAGCGCTAGCCCGAGATCTTACACAGGCTGTGTTTTGTCCCTCAGTGTATAGCAGGAAACACCCATGAAATTGAAAACGTAAACAACAGGGACCAAGGGCTAACATCTTAGTACGCGGCTGCTCTCCTCTCCCATATCTATTTGAACAAATAGCAAGCTCATTTATTTCTCTTATGGAAATAAATCAAAAAGTGGAAACGGTGTTGCGTCTCACATGGAACAAGTTACTCACATAGACTACCGGCCATGCTGTTTAGTCTACTGTCAACATGAAATAGAGTGTTTTATTATGCTAAATACTGCATGGTCTCTCTATCTCTTCTCTATCCAGAACCTGTTTCCACTTCCAGCTCGCGGATCTGCTACCTATTATGCTTTTCTGTGATGCTGTAGAGCAGTGCTTCCCAAAGTGGGGTCCGGGGACCCCTAGGGGTCCTTGAGAGTTCCAGGGGGGCCCCCAGCTAAATGATAGTTAGGAACCAAATGGACCCTTATGGGTCTGTAACTCAGAAAGTGTACAAATGGAACCATTGTACACTCTTGAGTTAAATTAACTTTTACAATATACATTGGGGTCCCAGAGATGGAAATGCCATTAAATAGGAGACCGTAGCGTATAGCCTAATTCAGGTCAAACCGTGAAATGAAATTAAAAGGTTGAAAGTCACTGCTGGAGCCGTGACAATCTTCTCTTATGGGGGTCCTTGGGCATACATTTTCAAATGGAGGGTTCCCGCAGGCTAATGAGTATCATTTTGGGGGTCCTTGACATGAAAAGGTTTGAGAACTACGGCTGTAGAGTGATCAAGTAGGGGTGTTAAAATATAGAGATAAGAGGTTTCTAGCCCGATTCCCAATTGCTAGCACAGCTAATGTGCACTGGCAGACAAACCCAAAACACCCCCATCATCTATTATTTAATTGAAGGCAGGACTATTTCAGGGGGCTTCTTCGGCCCTTCTAGCAGCAACAATAGACTCCAGGCTGAGGCCGGTGACATTTCGCCAAGCCTAGAGAGGATGGCATCATGAGATTAGATTTGAGGGCATGATGACATTATAAAAAAGAAAAAAGACCGAAGTGACTGCACAACTCAATTATCTATTATTGAAACATCTACTGCAAAGCGTGATGAAAGACTCCGGGTGGGAGGGGGGGATTATTCTCAGATTGTCAGCTTTGGAGGAGGGCTGAACAGCAGTGGTGGAGAAACAAAATACTACATTTCTCTACTCGAGTAAATGTATCAATACGGCAATGTAAGAAATGGCCTGTTACAAGTAAAAGTCTAGGTAGTACAAAAGTATGGGCATCAAAATATACTTAAATGTACAAAAAGTTTTCATAATGCATACAATCTTTTGGAAAATAGCAGTTATACAAGCTCGCATTGTGTCACGTTGTGAGCTTGTAAATCGACCATTTTAAAGTTTAAATAGGGCTGAAGTGATTCATGTAAAGAGTTTTCAAATAATTGGGAGTGAAAAAAGTACAATATTTGCCTCTGAGATGTAGTGGAGTAGAAGTACAGTGTAAGTAAGTATTGCAAATTGGAAATACTCCAGTAAAAGTAAAAAAGAAAAATTCTAAATTGTACTCAAGTACAGTCCTTGAGTAAATGTACTTTGCACCACTGCTGAACAGAGCAAGAGAGAGAAAATAGCTTGGATCAGAAGCATAATGATGTATTTTTAACACTGTGGTTCACAAAATAAATCGAAACGAGGCCACACACACACACACACACACACACACACACACACACACACACACACACACACACACACACACACACACACACACACACACACACACACACACACACACACACACACACACACACACACACACACACACACACACACACACACACACACACACACACACACACACACACCTAAAAATAGTCATGTGTGAAAAATCGGTTTACTTCCCCCCCCCAAAGCTGTGGAGCACCCAGGGACCCCTGCATCTCTGGGGCCTGGACTTGAATTTTGTTGTTGTCTGGCAGAAACCTCTTATCTCCTACTTTTAACTTTTTGTGTGTTCTTTTTTGTAAATTAGTGCCCTAGTTGATCATACTCCAGTGTCACACAAAAGCATCAAAAGTAGCAGATCGACAAGCTTGAAACGCGTTTCAAACTTTAAAATTTTAATCCTGTTTTGGACATATGAGGTTTCCACCTGACAGAAGATTTCAGATGTGACCTACATTTAACTCCCTCCACAAGGACGATGTTGGGCTCGACTCCTTGGTCCATTTTGGCTACTTCTTCTTCTTCTTCTTGGACAGGCTCAAGCACTTCATCTGGGTCACGTTCGTGTTCGGAGTCGAGTTCACCATTTTGGACATCTGGGTCATGTTTGTGTTCGGAGTCGAGTTCAGCATTTGGGTCAAAATACCGAATTCGACTCTGAACACTGACGTGTTCAGAGTCGAGTTCGGTATTTTGGTCAGGTCTGTGTTCGGAGTCGAGTTCAGCATTTTGGTCATCTGGGTGAAGTTTGTGTTCGGAGTCGAGTTCAGCATTTTGGTCATCTGGGTGAAGTTTGTGTTCGGAGTCGAGTTCAGCATTTTGGTCATCTGGGTGAAGTTTGTGTTCGGAGTCGAGTTCAGCATTTTGGTCATCTGGGTGAAGTTTGTGTTCGGAGTCGAGTTCAGCATTTTGGTCATCTGGGTGAAGTTTGTATTCGGGGTCGAGTTCAGCATTTTGGTCATCTGGGTGAAGTTTGTGTTCGGAGTCGAGTTCAGCGTCTTGGCCACGGTCATCTTCAGAGGCGGGTTCAGTGTCTTGGTCAGGTTGTAGGAGTTCAGACTCGGGCGAATCTTCCTTGAATCTCACTCCTTTTTTCGCTTTGAGGTCGTCTGGTTTAGAAAGCGGTGCGAGCGATTCCAGCACGTCTTTCATATTGGTGCCGGGTTTCTTCCTCCTTTTGCGGCCTCCAAAACATCCACAGAGGCCGAAAGGTAAATGGCTGAACATGTTTACAGGCAGCCTTTTAAAGATATTATGTTTGTGCTATCGCCTATAAACAAGAGATTGGGGTGGATATGCTGTATCCAAAAATTACAATCCAAGACAAAGGAGAAAGGAGATGTGCGTTTGGAAACCGTATTCCACAAAAATGAACTGTAGCAGCTAGATCAAGAGCATGGAAGGTTATATTCCCTGCGTCGTGTAATGACGATGCCGTCACGGTTTTAAAACAAAACTATATTAATTGAATCAAAGAAACATTTCTGCAACTGCAGTAGTCCAAAGTGAAACATATATTGTTTTTTTAAATAAACCTATGACGACGTTTACGAACACGGCTATATTACTATGTAACCAGTGACAATGGCAGAGCGCGTTAAATGCCATAAAACAAGTTCAGGAGTGACTTCTTAATGTTTGCAAGACAAACCGAAAGGCGGAACTCTTTCTGACCCCAGGGACCTCAAGCCTTGAGGGGTAAATAACGCAGGAACATTGCTCCGCCTATATACCTGTCTGGCAATATCTCAGAGAGGAGAAAACAACAGACAGTACTTGCATGTTTCACTTAAGTAAAAGTATCAATAACCTATTGTAGAAATAGTTACAAGTGCAAGTCCGGTATTCAACATGTATTTGAGTAATAGTACAAAGTACTGCCAGAGTATAGTTCTCCCCAAAACTGTTACTTTTTGAGATTTAGCTTCTCAGGCCTTAAACTAAATAATATTTAGTTGTCCTTGGATAAGATTTAGTCTACAATTCCATGCTTTTGGCAAACGATCAAAATAAAAAATAATCTACATTCTCTAATTGTGTAGACTAGATCTGTTTAACAATAGTGGACCCATACGGGTCCATTTGGTTTCATTTTACGCTCTCAAGAGTTAAAGATCTAGGTCCAGATATGTCCATTTGGTTACTAACTCTCTCTATTTAGCTAGGGACCACCTGGAACCACTGGTGGTTCCCGGACCACTGATTGAAAACCACTGCAATAATTTGATGACCGGCAGAGTCTCTGGTAGGACCAACTGTCGTTTCCTGATGTCATCGCCAGGGACACAGGCATCAGTAAGCAGGAACTGGGGATAGGAAATGAATGACCGGGAAGTCTGGCGTGTTATTGTGAAATCCACGATCTCGACCGTGGTCGAAAAATGATGACGATGAGGACCAATGGCCCGGTCATCAAATTATTGGCTCAGGATGGAATGGGACAAAACCAATAAAATGTCCATTAATTCAAGGCTTCGTGGAGGTGTGTAATTGATGGAAAATAAGTACAGTTTTGGGTGAACTACTCAATTAGGCAGAAGGTCCAATTTTTACAATTTGTTAATGGAAATCGCAGATCTACAAGCTTGTGAGCTTGTAGATTTTCAAATTGCCAAAGTCTGAAGTGATTTGGAAATAAATCGTGAAGTAAAAAGTAAAAGATTTGCCTATGAGATACAGTATGGAAGTAAAAGTATTGCATGGAAACATGGTAATACTTGCACTTGAGTAAATACTAAAAGTACTTAGTTAGTTTCCACCGTTGTAAATAATGACATAAAACTTGGGTGTAGTCAGAGACATTTGTAATTAAGCACCAGACACTTGTCTTTGTGTGTCAAGGCAAAGTGGCCACAATGGGTTAATTATTTTAATAGTGTTCTGTTGACCGAGGGACCTGTTCTTTTAAAATAAAACTATCACAGTTTTAAATAACGCATTTTGACGCCCTGAGGAAGACATGAATTTGGCGTGGTGAGATTCCTGTCATGTACAGCTAAAAGGAGCAAAATGGAGGTCCAGCCACGACCATACACAAAGACATTGTTACATCATTGTCACTTTCCCACAACACCCTGATCTTCAAGCTATTGCATAAGAGCAGGTGGTTTAAGTTATGTACGTATATATATATTTTTGGTTATAAAGCCATTTGTATTAAAACAAAAAGAGTTACGGCTCTCTACTATTGCGACTGTAGGTTGCAGTTTACTATGAAAACCTGCAAAAGCTGTCAGTGTCAGTCCGTCACGCCTTGTGAGTGTCACGCTCCATATATGGCCAATACAGAATTAATTCCATATGTTGATCTGACCTAATCTGACCGCATGAAACCCAGTACACTCTAGACACTGCCCCCGGTGCCACCCTTAGATCTCCATATATGGAGCTGACCTGTTCCGACATTCCATTATGTTGATCTGACCTCATCAAAACCTGTACACTCAAGACACGCTCCATATGGCCAGTACAGAATTCATTCCATATGTTGATTGATCTGACCCCCCCCATGCCAAAGCACCAGCCCTCACCCAGGCGGGATTGCCAATATCACACAATCAGGAGACGGTAATGCATCCGCTTCGATTTTAGAGTACTCCCTCCAGTCCAGACTGCTTATTTGGTTTGTTTCATCACATCCAATTTCACCTGGTTATCCTGTATGAGTTCTTTCTTCTAATTGGACACAATTGGTACAACTACCGAAAAATGTATGTTCTGTTTACTAAAGAGCTGGAGAGACGAGGAGACCGCTGGCATTGACTAAACTAACACTGTACCGCTATGATTGAATATAGAGCTATTTGAACACATTTAGACTATCGCTATGATTGGATATCAGAATATAGAGCTATTTTAACACATTTAGACTGTACCGCTATGATTACTATCAGAATATAGAGCTATTTAAAAAATAGCTCTATATTCTGATATCAATATTCTGATCATTTCCGGTCATAGACTACTGTGTTCCTATCAATAAACACATAAAAAAGCCCCCAAACATATCTTTCAAAAGTAGCAGTTTTGACATATGAGGTTTCCACCCGACAATATACTGTACACATGTGTCACTAGATACTATATATAAAAAGAAAGACAACTTTTGACGAACCAAACCAAATATCAAGACGACCTGCCTCAGCAGATCCGTGCGGAGGGCTGATCAGTGCCACCAGTGAGAAGTAGGCCACCGTCATAAATGTGTTTGGCAACGATTCATTATAATAATTGTTCTATAAATAGGCCCGGTTATTCTATTCCGGCTTTCATGCTGGGCTGCTGGCATCCGGGTCGCTTTTAGGACAGCGGTTCTCAACCATTTTAAGGCTGCACAAACTCACAAAATAATCATATTTGAACTGGGGACATATTCGATTATATCGGGAGGTGTAGTTCCAGACTCTATATATACTGTAGCATTCGGAAATTGTGGAATAGTCGTCTGGCTACACGAGACTATAATATCATCAAAATATCAGTGTTCGATCTGGCCCACTTGCAATATGCTTACGGCCCACAGGTTGAGAACCAGTGGCTTTAGGAAAGGGTGTTTTTTTTTGTAAAGGGTGCATCATTCTGAAGAACTAGATCTCCGACGCCACAACCTCCAGGAATAAACGGACGCTCACTTTAAATAGGCATCAATCTGTCAATGCTACTTCTATTCATGTTTATAGGGCACCTTTCATCTCTCACGGTGGGTTAAGACTCACACACACACACACACACACACACACACACACACACACACAGATGGAACGCCGAGTTAGACATCAGAACTAGGCGTACATTGCTAAGTCGGAGAGGAAGCTGTTATCTGCAAAGCTTGATTAAATGTTTCATGAGCATGACCCAGTGGATAACACTGGAGGCTGGTGGCGGTGCTCACTAACTCACTCACAGTGGATAACACTGGAGGCTGGTGGCGGTGCTCACTAACTCACTCACTATTTTGCTCTCCTCTCCTGTCACTATCTTAATCCATTCTGACCTGAGATCAGATTCATACGAGGTTTCCGCCGGACACACACTGGTCTGATGAACCCATTCTGACCTGAGATCAGATTCTAAAAATGTCAGTCGCTCTTCGATTTTTCAAAAATAGCAGACCTACAAGCTCGTATCGCGCCACTCGGTGGCGCGATATGAGCTTGTAGATCTGCTATTTTTAAATAGCTAAAGCATAACATGATGCTAATACCAAAATGGGTGCCCGTTCAGAATGGGTTAATCCTTTGTTGTGAATCTAGCTTTCTTTCCCTACAGTCAAAACGCTCAGTAGATCTGCTATTTCCGGCTAAAGTTTCCATCAGACTAGGGATGCTAGGGTTCAACTGGTTAATGTAATGTCCTACTGTATCACACAAAGATTTGGCAGCCTCTCCTGTAATATCAATGAAGACCCCCCCCCTATGGGTCCTGGACCACCTGTTGAAGACCCGTGGTCTACATCCTTCTATTTCATTCCATCTTTAAAATAACGGGCTCTCGCTCGGACAGATCGCGTCTTTCTCACCTTCTTCTCAGGATATTTTAACATACTTTCTTTGTGAGGTTCACACATCGATCTGGTCTTTTGGATCATTCCATTGGGCTATTTCTCATTCCAAACGGTAGATTGGTACTTTAGGAAGTCAACACTGACCTCTGATCTTGTAATATTTGCTTTCTGTGAGAAAGAAAAAACCAAATCACACGCTGCAGTGCTAGGACTGAATATAACAACGTGAGCCCTATATCTACTTCATTGAACATAGCTTATCTAGAAACTCAATACGTTTTGTGGGGGGGGGGGGGGACCTAAAACACTTTTTTTTAAATGTTCTCAAAAATAGAGATGCCAAGGCTATATAATGTGGCATCTTGACATAATGTATTTATTATACAGATTATATTTTCTGTGTGTTTTATATAATCTCTCTCGGGTGGAAAGAAACTATGAAAACTATGTCCAAAACTGTTACTTTTCAGGATTCAAATACAAAAATCTGTTTTTTTTAGTAGCAAATCCACACGCTCAAAACGTTCGGATCGGGCCACTTTTAATGCTTTCATGTGACGCTGTGTAGTGTGACCAAGTAGTGCGTCAATTTACACAAACACAAAGCGCTAAAGCGTTGCCCAAGGCTGGCTATAGTTACAGAGGAGAGGACCACACAACAAATGCCCCAGTGATAGCTTCTTCGTCACATAACATGAGAAACAAGATCAACGCATGTGATCAACACAGTCAGCAGCAACTGTGTGGTGGCCGTGGGCAGATACATGGGGGGGGGGGGGGTTGGGGGGAGGGTCTTTGACCTGAAAACGTTCAATAACCAAGCACGTTCTATAGCGTGCACTCTTCGGGCCAGCTATAATACAGCCATGCTGACCCTGCATGCCCTCGGTGTCCTTTCATCACTCACCCTCACTCTGGGGGAAAATAAAAAATAAAAAGGCATGGGGATCAGGTTTAATACCATATAATATAGTCAGCATTTGTGGCAGCTGGTGGCCTGGCCCTGCCAAAACACATTCTGTGTGGTTCACCCCCCCCCCCCCCCCCCCCACACACCCCTCAACAAGCCCCCTAAAGCCACCACTCTGATGATGTCATGCAGACCAGAACGTAAACCAAATTAACGTAGAGATGTTATTCTCCCGGCCCATCACCCTCATTTGAATCAACAGCGAAGCAAAAAATAATAATAATACACGGACGACGGCGAGCATAATTAACTTGACATAAAATGGTCTTCAACACAACACAGCCCTCTAATTAGCGCTGTATATGTTCATGATGATGCAGTGTGTGTGTGTGTGTGTGTGTGTCGGGGGGGGTTGAATCAGACAGCACAGTGATGTGGACACTATGGGTCTGTGAGTTTTCCTGAGGTGGCTTTGGTTTATTTAAGGGGTGAAAATGAATGTATACACATGTAATCACTGCCTTTGAAATATAATCTAGTATAATGTATCTTCAGGATATATCTGTCCGTCTCTGTCTTGTCTCGTCTTGTCTTGTCTTGTCCATCCATTCATCCATAAATGCATGCTAGTATCTACCCAGACATAAAGTACAGTGTATACTGTATATATTAATACAGACAGTATATTGCTGTTGTCGGGCAGAACGTAACCTCTCATCTCCGTGTTCTAACTTTTTGTGGGTTTTTTCCCCCTGTAAATTAACTCCCTACTTGATCATGATAAAGCATCACACAAAAGCATCAAAAGTTACTGATCATCAAGCTCGAAGTGTGGCGTAAAGTGATGTGTTTGGGGCTTGTAGATCTGCTACTTTTTCATCGTTTATTTGAGCGGTACCTACGCTCCATTACAGAGCTATGTGTGTCCGTATGTATGGGCCGTTCCTGGGCATCTGGATGTTCTGGGGACCCCCGGGGACCCCCACATGGTAACTCTGTTATTTCTCGACCATTTCGGAACCGGCCCGGCCCCCTGAGCGCGTTCCTGGTAGTACAGCGGCTAACAGCCATATTGTGAGAGAACCTTTCACTTGGTGATACAAGCGTGAAATTTGGCATGAACATGCCTCTGGGTCACCTCTTTAACTTTTTTAACCGAGCCAGCGAAAAATCCAATATGGCATTTTTCAAGATGGCCGCCAAATAAAAAAGGCCTTTTGTGGCGGTTCTGGACAACCATGGGTGCGGCTGACTCGAGACCGGGCACTGCACTCCCTGTGGGTGTGTGGAACGTGTGTGTCGAATTTGAAGTCGGTGGGGCGAACGGTTCTCGGGTTACGTGGATTACAGATGTACACACGCACACAAAATTCGTGCAATATAGCAGATCATTGGAACGGTTGTTCGCTTGGTGATACAAGCGTGAAATTTGGCATGAACATGCCTCTGGGTCACCTCTTTAACTTTTTTAACCGAGCCATCCAAGAATCCAATATGGCGGTGCTATTTATTTTTTTTTATTTTTTTTATATATATTTTTTATTCTTTATATTTATTTATTTTATTTTTTGTCATTATTTTTAGTTTTCATACTGAAAATGGTAGCATGCTAATGCTACCATTTGCATGTTAGCATTATCATGTTAGCATGCTAGCATATTACCATGTTAGCATTATTATGTTAGCATTAGCATGCTACCATGTTAGCATTAAGTTAGCATTAGCATGCTACCATTTTCAGTATGAAAACTAAAAATAACAAAAAAATAAAAAATAAAAAAATAAAAAAACTATCTATCTATCTATCTATAATGGTGAAAAATGTCCTAAAATTTGTAAGAAATGTAGACATAGGCTAACAATTAGATGTGGCGGCCATTTTGAAATAGCACCGCCATATTGGATTCTTGAATGCCTCGGTTAAAAAAAGTTAAAGAGTTGACCCAAAGGAAGGTTCATGACAAATGTCACGCTTGTATCACCAAGCGAACAACCGTTCCAATGATCTGCTATATTGCACGAATTTTGTGTGCGTGTGTACATCTGTAATCCACATAACTCGAGAACCGTTCGCCCCACCGACTTCAAATTCGACACACACGTTCCACACACCCACAGGGAGTGCAGTGCCCGGCCTCGAGTCAGCCGCACCCATGGTTGTCCAGAACCGACACAAAAGGCCCTTTTTATTTGGCGGCCATCTTGAAAAATGACCGCCATATTGGATTTCTCGTTGGCTCGGTTAAAAAAAGTTAAAGACGTGACCCAGAGGCATGTTCATGCCAAATGTCACGCTTGTATCACCAAGTGAAAGACTGTTCCTATTAACTGCTGTACTATGGGGAGCCTGGATGTTCCAGGGACCCCCCGGGGACCCCCACATTGGTAACTCTGTTATTTATCGACCGTTTTGGACATGGGGCGGCTCGCCGGAACCGGGCAGACACCCTGGGCGCGTTCCTGAGGGTCCGGATGTTCCAGACCCACAGTACACTACAATACATTACAGAGCACAGTGGCTCAGGGGTAGAGTGTCCGGATGGTAACCGCAAGGACTATGTAAAGTGCCTTGGATAAAGGCGCTATATAAATGCACCATTTACCACAGTAGAGTACAGTAACTATAACAATGCATCTATAGGTGTGATTTTCTTTTAAATCCTGAAACAGTAACAGTTTGGGACCTATGAGGTTTCCACCCGACAGAGGGGATGGGTGTGCACAGGGTACTGTATAGGTAGATAACAACATACAGTACAGTCAGTAGTGTAATGCATAGCTGCGGAACAGTGCTGGCCTGCAGATCAACTGCAGAGGTAGAATTATAAGAGCGACCCGGGGGTTATTGGGCCTCGGAGTGGCATCAGGAATTAGAGGTAAAAGGTGCACGTCTCCCTGGTTTAACATCATCTGTACTCCATGCACGTCTCACACACGAGAGGGGAGCGAGGGCGAGGGACCAAGCCTATGTGATATGCACACTAACATCTCTCTCTCTCTCTAAGACGGAAAGGCCCGATATACAAAGAACAAACCATCTCCTTGGTCTTGCCTTCATTCACTGAGGTAAAGGTCCCTTATCGCTGACTCATGCGGCCTCGTCCAAACCAAAATCCCATTTGAATATGTAACTTACTTACGTCATATCCTGACCTACAATTTACAGTGTAGACATTCAGCAGACGCTTTTAATCCAGAGCGATTTACAGTAAGCAAGGAAAACACGAGGTATTAATGGCACATCAAAAGCATAGAGATAGTACTCTAGGTTCATATATAAACCAAGAAACAGAATAATATAAATATTAATAATAATAATAATAATAACAATAATAATCTGTACATTGAAACTATACACACTACAGGATGCCAGGTCAACAAATGTCTACATAACGTGCATACCTAAATTAAAATTTAAACCTTTGTTTGCATATTAAGCCTGCGAGGTCGTCAGGGCTATGGTAAGCGCTACGGGCTAAGGTGGAGTCTGAAGAGGCGATTCTTCAGATTACGGAGGAGGATTGGGAGTGGGCCCACAGTTCTACGGTGCAATGGGGAGTCCAACAACAACAACATGTCTTGCAGAGGGGTCACCGGTCTGTCATCATCACACCCGTGGGTCTGAACCACATCATGAAACAAGCTCGTCTATATGCTATTTTCAGCAAAAGCTTTCCTCACAATAACAGAAAATACACCCACTAGTATAAAGAGCCCTGATGGACTCCGGTCAACCATATAGGGTTTAACCCATTCTGACCTGAGATCAGATTCATACGAGGTTTCCACCGGACACACACTGGTCTGATTAACCCATTCTGACCTGAGATCAGATTCTAAAAAAAAAGTCAGTCGCTCTTCGATTTTTCAAAAATAGCAGACCTACAAGCTCGTATCGCGCCACTCGGTGGCGCGATATGAGCTTGTAGATCTGCTATTTTTCAATAGCTAAAGCATAACATGATGCTGACACCAAAATGGGTGCCCGGTCAGAATGTGGTAGGGAATGGTCTGCTTTTGACCGTCAGATAGCAGCGGGCTTGCCTTGGACTATGTTTAGCTCCATAGCAGTGGTCCGTCTGCGTCGGCTCTCGGGTGGGCCTACATTCAGCAAATGTTTTTACACGCCTTTCAACCAACTTCATTCTACTGACCAGTCTGTAGTAGTGTGTTGGTGGAGAGATACCTTTACAGTCTGTAGTAATCTGTAGTAGTGTGTTGGTGGAGATATACCTTTACAGTCTGTAGTAATCTGTAGTAGTGTGTTGGTGGAGAGATCCCTTTACAGTCTGTAGTAATCTGTAGTAGTGTGTTGGTGGAGAAATACCTTTACACTAGTCTGTAGTAGTGTGTTGGTGGAGATACCTTTACACTAGTCTGTAGTAGTGTGTTGGTGGAGAGATACCTTTACACTAGTCTGTAGTAATCTGTAGTAGTGTGTTGGTGGAGAGATACCTTTACACTAGTCTGTAGTAGTGTGTTGGTGGAGATATACCTTTACAGTCTGTAGTAATCTGTAGTAGTGTGTTGGTGGAGAGATACCTTTACACTAGTCTGTAGTAGTGTGTTGGTGGAGATATACCTTTACAGTCTGTAGTAATCTGTAGTAGTGTGTTGGTGGAGAGATACCTTTACACAGTCTGTAGTAATCTGTAGTAGTGTGTTGGTGGAGAGATACCTTTACACAGTCTGTAGTAATCTGTAGTAGTGTGTTGGTGGAGAGATACCTTTACAGTCTGTAGTAATCTGTAGTAGTGTGTTGGTGGAGATATACCTTTACAGTCTGTAGTAATCTGTAGTAGTGTGTTGGTGGAGAGATCCCTTTACAGTCTGTAGTAATCTGTAGTAGTGTGTTGGTGGAGATACCTTTGCAGTCTATAGTAATCTGTAGTAGTGTGTTGGTGGAGAAATACCTTTACACTAGTCTGTAGTAGTGTGTTGGTGGAGATACCTTTACACTAGTCTGTAGTAGTGTGTTGGTGGAGAGATACCTTTACACTAGTCTGTAGTAGTGTGTTAGTGGAGAGATACCTTTACACTAGTCTGTAGTAATCTGTAGTAGTGTGTTGGTGGAGAGATACCTTTACACTAGTCTGTAGTAGTGTGTTGGTGGAGAGATACCTTTACACAGTCTGTAGTAATCTGTAGTAGTGTGTTGGTGGAGAGATACCTTTACAGTCTGTAGTAATCTGTAGTAGTGTGTTGGTGGAGAGATACCTTTACAGTCTGTAGTAATCTGTAGTAGTGTGTTGGTGGAGAGATACCTTTACACAGTCTGTAGTAATCTGTAGTAGTGTGTTGGTGGAGAGATACCTTTACACAGTCTGTAGTAGTGTGTTGGTGGAGATACATTTACAGTCTGTAGTAATCAGTATTGGGGGTTTGGTGAAGAGCTACCTTTATGCTCTGGAGTACTCTGTAGTGGCTTGCCGACACAGAACTGATCTATAATCGTTGTTATCTTGCACAGTAGATCATATCTTGTCGTTAAGATAGATATTGGCTACTACATATTCCCAGTCACATTCCCAGCCCATCAGAACCAGCCCCTAGTAGAAAAAGCATTGCATAAAACTGCCCTAACGTAGTGGCACCTTGATTTCTCTGTTAAATTATACATGTACGTACATATACTCGATATGTGATTCTGCCTTTTTTTATCTCATGGCGGTCAGCGGCCGGCCGGCGTGCCACATAACTGCATGACACTGATGTTGGCAGCGGCCGGTCGTTAAAGCGTGTGGTAGTAATAGACGCACACCAGAGATGCATCACTTATCGAGTGTTCCCAGTGCATTCATGTGCAACATTACACCGTCAACTGACCTCGCCTTGCCCTCTGTCCATCGTTTGTTTACATGGCTAATGGTCGCGTCGGTTTTCCTGACTGGCTGGCTGGCTGGCTGGCTGGCTGGCTGTCTGGCCGTCAAATGCGGCTGGCTGGCGTGTCTGTCTGGCTGGCTGCCCGCCCCCGTCGTTTCACATGTTATTGTGTGCGAAGCCATTGGCTTCATTGCTTTTAACGCATTAAGACCCTGAGGGGGATTCTACAAAAGCCTTCTAAAATCAGTCGTCCTCAAGCCTTTTCAGACCCCAAAATGATACGATAGCCATCTGAAAATCTGTTTAGTGCCTTGGAGAGAAGATATCTGTTCAAAGAAATTTGAAAAAATAACACATGTACAAGCACGCAGAGCAGCACAAATTGACCCGCCGTGAGCTTGTAGATCAACTACTATGTTTGAGAACATAAATCCTAACAGTAGGCAACGTTTTAACAGCGGGCGACAGCCAGACGATTTTTTCCGGAAGTGCATTATTTGTGAATGGGACTCGGCGACTACTGGCGATAGCTAGGGATAGCAGGCGATGGTCGAAAAGTGGGCGGAGGAACGTCGGCCGGCGATAGTGGGCGATTAGGCGATAGCCAATGAAATTCAAGTGTCGCTCGCCCGGTGTTCTCCCACTGTTAAAACGCAGTAAGAGTTTTCTGAAAAGCCTATGTTGCTCTATTGCTAACATCTAAAATGACACAGACGCTTTCCCGGTTTGCATGGGTTTGCGTGTGTATAGTGTTGGTTATCTTTTGAGAGATTAAGTGGGTCTGTCAAACTCTGGCAACTGCACGGGGGGAGATGCAACTGTTGAGCACGATTTCAGCTTGGATGAATGTCACGACAATAAGTGCTGTCCTGATGTCGAGCCAGTCAGTAGCATCATCTTCCAAGAAAGAAGATACTGATTGAAGCATGGAATGTTTTCAACATGCACACATGGCACCCATGCACGCACACAAACACACACCACCATAATGTGGACATTTATAATAATGATGATTATAATTTATGCACACACACGTATGTATACATATACAGTAATGTACTTACTGTACAGTATGTTGTACACACACAGAGACAGGGGCTATAACACGTTCAGTATACACAAGGAGAGAAATATCTATACAGAGTCACGACGACTTCAGCCACCATCTTGGCTATAGAGAGCCAACTGGCTAACTGTGTTTATATGCACGCGCGCGCACACACACACACACACACACACACACACACACACGCACACACACACACACACACACAGAGCAGAGGACCGGGGGGTCAATGCCTGGGTTGTCAGCTCGGCAGGGGGACAGAGCCATCTGGCCCAATGAAGAGTTAACCCAAACAAAAACCATATTGGCCACAGACTCCAGCAATTTCCACTCCACACATATTTTTGCTTCGACAAACCCCCTCCCGCCCCATCCCCCACCCAATTATCATGATGGAACCATAAGTAGAATCTGATAATCCGAGAATGACCTCCACCTTTTGGTGGCTGTGGTGGTGTTGTGGTGGTGGTGGTGGTGGTGGTGGTGGTGGTGGTGGCGGAGGGCTTGTCATGTTGTCTCGACACCTCACGTGTCCAAAACTTTACTTGTCAGTAAAAGTATCCGAATGCTTGAAACGCGGATCTGCTACTGCCGATGCTTTTGTGTGACGATGTAGTGTGATCGAGCAGGGGCGTCAATTCATGAAAAACAAGAAGATGAACCGAAGTTAAGAAAATAGGTTTTTGACCCCGACTTGGTTGCCTTTTGGGTTTTTTTAGGTTTTTTTTATAAGGGGAGGGAAAGAGACTGTGGAAGGACCCAGAAAGACAAACAGAAGCATTACACTCTACACATGCAACAACCACCACACCACCATGCTCCGCCACAATGAGATACACTCTACACATGCAACAACCACCACACCACCACCATGCACCGCCACAATGAGATACACTCTACACATGCAACAACCACCACACCACCATGCTCCGCCACAATGAGATACACTCTACACATGCAACGACCACCACACCACCATGCACCGCCACAATGAGATACACTCTACACATGCAACAACCACCACACCACCATGCTCCGCCACAATGAGATACACTCTACACATGCAACAACCACCACACCACCATGCTCCGCCACAATGAGATACACTCTACACATGCAACAACCACCACACCACCATGCTCCGCCACAATGAGATACACTCTACACATGCAACAACCACCACACCACCATGCACCGCCACAATGAGATACACTCTACACATGCAACAACCACCACACCACCACCATGCACCGCCACAATGAGATACACTCTACACATGCAACAACCACCAAACACAACCACCATGCACCGCCACAATGAGATACACTCTACACATGCAACAACCACCACACCACCATGCTCCGCCACAATGAGATACACTCTACACATGCAACAACCACCACACCACCATGCACCGCCACAATGAGATACACTCTACACATGCAACAACCACCACACCACCATGCTCCGCCACAATGAGATACACTCTACACATGCAACAACCACCACACCACCATGCTCCGCCACAATGAGATACACTCTACACATGCAACAACCACCACACCACCATGCACCGCCACAATGAGATACACTCTACACATGCAACAACCACCACACCACCATGCACCGCCACAATGAGATACACTCTACACATGCAACAACCACCACACCACCATGCTCCGCCACAATGAGATACACTCTACACATGCAACAACCACCACACCACCACCATGCACCGCCACAATGATACACTCTACACATGCAACGACCACCACACCACCATGCTCCGCCACAATGAGATACACTCTACACATGCAACAACCACCACCACACCACCATGCACCGCCACAATGATACACTCTACACATGCAACGACCACCACACCACCACCATGCACCGCCACAATGAGATACACTCTACACATGCAACAACCAACACACCACCACCATGCACCGCCACAATGAGATCAAAACAGGCCTTTTCTCTGGACCCATGACACTCTGTGCTGTCACAACACGTTGAGCTCTAAATGAATCTCAGGAGACACGGGGACGAGAGGGAGAGAGAGAGAGAGAGAGAGAGAGAGAGAGAGATTATAATAGGGGGAAAAAACTGACGGGCTAAGTGTGGGCTAAATCGGCCAGAAACCTGTCTGGAAGAGAGAGAGAGAGAAAAAAAGCCCTGTGCACACAGCCGGCCTTTGTCTGCGTTGGAGGGGAGGGTTTTTCACCCAGAAAAAAGCTTCAGCACCACGGGCCATACTAGCTATAGCAAACGATGGCAGAGTGGGAGACGGGAAAGAAAGGCTTTAAAACGATCCATTTAGAGGGGTGGGGGGGGGGGGGGGTGGAGAGGGGAGGGGAGAAGCAAGCAAGCGAGCGAGCCGGGGGGGGAGGCGAGAAAACCAAGGAGAGATGGAGAGAGGAAGCGACGGAGAGACGAACAGACAACACATGACGGGAGGAGAGATGGATGCTAAACCTAGCATCCTGGAAGCCCCCGGTCAGGGAGTCAGTCAGTCAGTCAGTCAGTCAGTGGCTGCCTGCTGCTATAGCCAGCATCTAATGGCAGATCACATCGCTTAAATTACAGTCCATAACACATCATAAACATAGGCCTTACATACTGTACATATAGGCTGCATATACCGTACACATGGTACATGGTGACACCTTCCAAACAGGCATTCAGCCACGCACGCACGCACGCACGCACGCACGCAAACACAGCAGACAGACAAGACACACACCGCTTCCCTTTTTTGACCACAACACATCAGCTGCCATTAATGCCAGCGCAGTGCCTCCCTCCACTCGCCTCCCCTCCGCCTTGATGCACAGACAGTCGTCCTCAGCAGCCCCCCACTCCATCCATCTATATATCCCTCCATCTATCCATCCATCCATCCATCTATCCATCCACATCTCTCTCTCTCTCTCTCCATCCCAACCCCCCACCATCTATCCGTTTACAACGACCCACAAGCCCACACAGCAGCAGCAGCATCCACCACAGAAAGAAAGACAGAAAAAACAGAGAAAAAACAAACGCAATACCTCAGTCAGAGGGTCTTATCAATGGTCCTTCTTTCCCCTGCTATTAATCCACAGCCAGCGCGTCGACAACAAGAAGAGAAAAATCCAAGAGGTGAAGATGAGGGGATAGAAAAACGGGTGCAGAATAGATTCCGAATACCTCTCTCTCTCTCTCTTTTCCCCCTCGGGGGAAGTGGCTGTGTTGCTCCCTCTGTCTCTCTCCCTCTCTCTCTCTCTCTGTCTCTCTCCCTCTCCTGTGCGTCTGCCTTCCGTCCGACGTTGTGGTCCAGGCGTTGTGAGGCTATAAGCTAGCGGGAGCTAAACACTAGGCAGCATCCAAACAGAGGTTGAAGACTTCTCTCTATCTCACATACACAGCAATGAAGGCTTCTCTCCCTCTCTCACGGACTGAGCCCCGCTGTCTCCCGTCTCACACAAGCACCCACATTACACCCGCCCACCTCTCTCTCTCTCTCTCTCTCTCCCCCCCCCCCCCCCCTCCCTCCCTCCCTCCCGGCCATTCACCCCGTCTCTCAACTCTTATTCTCACAGTCACCCCCCCTCAGCCCAAACCCCCATCCTCCCTTGTTTCTCCTCCCTTTCCCCTTTTCCCCATGCAGCCCTATGTCTCTATCACTGATGTTGGTATAGAGTCAGACACATCACACAGTACATGCAGGACTATTCCCAGAGAG
>NC_139703.1:1573758-1606120 GCF_964188405.1 Protomyctophum parallelum
GGGGGGGGGGGGGGGGGGGTAAGTAAGGACAGGTCCAAGTATGTTTACTCTCCTGGCAAAAAACAACTTCCCTCACGACACTACAGTACTGACACACACACACACACACACACACACACACACACACACACACACACACACACACACACAGCGCTTGCCTTCCAACAGTCAACAAAAACGTACTAGAGAGTCTATAATTACAGCTAATTCCTGCTTAGTCCTCTGTTTCCATTGTTATCTTGCCTATGGCTCTGCTGTGGGAATGACATCCCCTAGCACTGTTTGCAGCTCTGCCTTTGTTCAGGTACAGTACAGTACAGTACTGTGCGACCATGTGTGGTTGTTGCATCTGTGGATGCAATCTGCAGCCTCGCTCCTATACCTACGACACAGCCAGGCCCAGACAGACGGCTTCCTCACACACCTCAACACGCACACACACATGCACGCACGCACGCACGCACGCACACTAGCACAATAGCAAAACAACGTGCGACACGTTGCAAGCTCATAGATCAGCTATTTGTCGGTGCATGACCCTGGTACGCAACTAAGTTTAAATCACATTCATCTCTTAAATCCAACCCCTAAAGCCAACCTCTAAACCCCACCCTGAATACCTTTTTATTTTACCATAGTGAGGACCAGTAAACTCGTCCTAACTATGTATATTACTTCTTCTCATATTCTACAATACTTGTGGGGACATTTGGTCCTTTCAAGTATGGCAATACAAACACAAACACACACACACGGCGAGGCAGGAGTATGCAATCCAACACCGGCACATAGCAAGAGTCTCTCTCAGCTAAACAGCACTGCTGGAATGCTGCTGGAAGTTGAACTGGTATTGGGGGGGGGGGGGATCATGCTATACTGTCTGCCACAACAAACCTGCGTCCGCGTGAGTGTGTGTGCGCGCGTGCGCGTGTTAGCTAAAAGGCTAGCTAGCAGGAAGCCTATGTAGCTGTGTGTGTGTGTGTGTGTGTTCTGAATTACATCTCTCCATCCCTCCTATTCCCATATCCGCCCATCCCCCCTCTCTTGCCCCCCCCCATCCCCCATTGCCCCTTCTCCCCTCCCCTCCTCCAACACCAAGCTGTCCTCTTAGCCTATATACGAGCCGTCCAATCGCCTGTGCTGCGAGCCCCGCGATCCATCACACACACAGGAAACGCAAGCTTCCACAAAAGAACGGCCCCTTGTATGAGCAGCGCGGAAGGGGAGGGGGGGCTTTAAGACAGAGGGAAAGAGAGCAGAAGAGAGGAGAGGAGGAGAGGAAAGAGGAGAGAAGAGAGGAGAGGAAAAGGGGTGGATGAGAGAATGGATGGAAAAGGGGTGGGGTGGACGTCAGGGACAGAGATTTTTTTTGGGGAATGCTGAGTGTGCGGATGGGGGTGACCGCAAAGGGAGGCATAGAGGGACGCCGAGGAGGACGGGGAGGAAAGGAAGGAGGGAGTTCTGTTACAGGAGTAAAGTATATAGCAGGAGAACAATAATGGAAACAGGAGGATACTGTATGTACAGTATATGCAGGCAGTGTTGATGTCGTCCACTAATACTGTAACAAAAAATGTTCGTCGGCTACATTTTTTCACTGACGCAAACTAAATGGAAACTAAATGAAAACTAAGCTATGGGCGATGACAAAAAACTAAGACTAAATACGTTGACAGTTTTGTCAACAAATACAAACTAGGCTAAATGTTAGGGAAGGGACTAGTGGACAAGATATCCATTATTATGTTATGATCATGAGAAAATAATAGAATAGACTATATTTGCATTTTAAGTGCATAGGACATTTTGGAGCTCAGCTCCCAGGGTCAGTAATCAGTATTAAATAACTATGCGGTATAACTTTATTGTTGCTGTTGTTTTAGTACCGCTATGTTTAATGCACATATGGGACTGTATTGTTTACATTGTTGAACTGATGACCAATATACACATGCCAAGTGAATGTTTACCCGCAAAGGAAAAAAAAATAGTCACCAACAGGCCTTGAGATGTGGAGAAAGATGTGGACACGTACGCACACACGCACGCACGCACGCACGCACGCACAGTACAAACATATGTTTGTGCATGAACACACGTAGACACACATGCATGTGTACAAAAAGCGACACAGAAGGCTATTCTAGGTTAGTAATATTATTCCTTTGTTTGAACATTGTTTTTACTATCTTCGTGCTGAAATGAAGGCCAAAAAGATTGCCTGGGAGTTTACTGACTGAGATCTGCATGGTGGAGATAGCTGGTCAAATATATATTGTGTGTGTGTGTGTGTGTGTGTGTGTGTGTGTGTGTGTGTGTGTGTACCACACCACCGCGCATGCTCCGAAAACCTATCCGGGTTGTGCAAGGACGCACTACGATTGGCCAGTAGCCACTTCTTTGAGTGGCTGTCGGGGCAACCACTCTCGCCAGAACATTATTTACTACTCGGGTCGCAACTCCAACAGTCCTGAGTCGGCTAACTTTGCAACGCTTGACAGTTGACACGGCAACTCGCTCGCTTGGTGGTGTCTCGCATGGCTCAAGTTCGCTTGAGACGGCGGGCCTCCACCGCGTGCTAGTCAATAGGGTAATATATTTAGGTCTAGTCCGCAGTTGTTGTAGGCGAGAGGCACTTCCGCGTTGGCCTACAGAAGCGGGCCGTGGTTATAAGCACAACCCGGCTAGGTTGGAAACCTCATATATCCAAAACCGTTACTTTTCAGGATTCACTGCGAGCTTGTAGATGAAATGTCTTGAAAAAATGTTTGGAATGTTTTCAATTTGATTTAAAATGAATCTTCTCTTCTGACTGAGTCACTGGCACAAAAACACCACCGCGGCGGCGGCCCCGGTGGCGATCTGTTACTTCTGATGGTTTTGTTGTGATGATGACGGATGAAGTAGGGCGTTGATTTACAACCAGAACGTAAAAAAGTTACTATATGGATATAAGAGGTTTCTGCCTGACAAACAATTATGGTCACAGGACTTCATGCTTTGTTTACTGCACACAACACTACATGTTTATGATGAGTGCATCATAAACACCCTCTGTGATTAAAATGGACGTTATGACCACCCCGCCACCCCCCCCCGCCCTCCACCAGAGTCTGGTTGACATATGGTGTCCCGAGGTATAATGCCGATAAACTGTCCTGAAAAATCCCCTGGAATAGCAGATAGCAATTTACGTGAGAGGGTCATGAATAAACTAATTGGTAAGACAACAGATGAAAACTCATTAGGAGAAAAGCGTTGGTTTTATCGGGGGAGTGCAGAGGGCTGGAGGGGCCACACATCTATTCATAAATTAAAGTGGTGATATCTGGAGGCATTGGAGGACGCACGGCATAGAGAAAGAAAATGAAAAGTCATTGCTCAGTTGCTGTTGATCACACACCCAGCGCGCACATTGTGCAAATTGCTGTCCGACAGAAACCTCTGCTACTTTTGCCTATGGCAAAACAAAAGTGTTAAGGATTCCTAGCAGAGTGGGCTCACTAAATGAATTGGGTTCAGAAACAAGTTAAAACATTGTGAGTCTTCTGTGCAACGAGACAGAACATTATCTAATTCTATAGTCAGAGGCAAGAGTAGTGGTGGACATTTTATTCCCCAACGGCTTCGCTTTAGTTTCCACTTTCCACAGATAGAATTATCAGAAAAAAAGAATAAAAAAAAAGGAAACAATCATTTCAATTTATTTTTGGTTAACTGTTCTCAAAGTGGGGTCTGGGGACCACAGGGGTCCTTGGGGGAGTTCCAGGGGGTCCCCAGCTAAAATAGCTATAGCATCAAAAATATCTTTAATCACTTTATCCATTTATATGTTGGCTATTAAAAAAATCTACACGCACACAGGGTGTCACTTTGTGCCAATGCAAGCCTGTAGATATGCTATTTCTAAAATGTTTCCCGGCACTTTTTTTTTTCAGATGGGGGTCCACAGCCAAATCTGGGGATTTCTTGACAAAAAACATCCTAGTGCACATTGAAAACTGTCCGAGAATACAAAAGAGAATCAAACTGTCCATTTTGCAGCAGATTCCGCACGTCTCTCTCATGCTGAGGTCATGGTCAATGGGGAATTTCTTCTCCCGTATCAGGCGGACGATGAGCTCCCATCCGATTGGTCCACACAAGTGGATTTAGCGGTCCCCTGGGACTTGGGGTTGAAACACGAGAGGGGCATTCTACATCCATCCATCCATCTCTATCCTGTCTTGTCCCGTTTGTCTGGCAGAACAGTGCATAGCGTTACCCTATGCACTGTTCCTACAGGCCAGAGCAGTGCATAGCGTTACCCTATGCACTGTTCCTACAGGCCAGAGCAGTGCATAGCGTTACCCTATGCACTGTTCCTACAGGTCAGAACAGTGCATAGCGTTACCCTATGCACTGTTCCTACAGGCCAGAACAGTGCATAGCGTTACCCTATGCACTGTTCCTACAGGCCAGAACAGTGCATAGCGTTACCCTATGCACTGTTCCTACAGGCCAGAGCAGTGCATAGCGTTACCCTATGCACTGTTCCTACAGGCCAGAACAGTGCGTAGCGTTACCCTATGCACTGTTCCTACAGGCCAGAGCAGTGCATAGCGTTACCCTATGCACTGTTCCTACAGGCCAGAACAGTGCATATTGTTACCCTATGCACTGTTCCTACAGGCCAGAGCAGTGCGTAGCGTTACCCTATGCACTGTTCCTACAGGCCAGAACAGTGCATATTGTTACCCTATGCACTGTTCCTACAGGCCAGAACAGTGCATATTGTTACCCTATGCACTGTTCCTACAGGCCAGAACAGTGCATAGCGTTACCCTATGCACTGTTCCTACTGGCCAGAGCAGTGCATATCGTTACCCTATGCACTGTTCCTACAGGCCAGAACAGTGCATAGCGTTACCCTATGCACTGTTCCTACTGGCCAGAGCAGTGCATATCGTTACCCTATGCACTGTTCCTACAGGCCAGAACAGTGCGTAGCGTTACCCTATGCACTGTTCCTACAGGCCAGAACAGTGCGTAGCGTTACCCTATGCACTGTTACTACAGGCCTACTTGATCACAACAATACTGCATCCCACAAAAGCATCAGAAGTACCAGATCCGCAAGCTTCAGATGCAGCTTTAAGTGACGAGTTTCCAGCTTGCAGATCTGCTACTTTTGCTATATATATTATTTTTTTGACCGAGGCGATAGTTAAACTTATGTGTGCACTCTATTCCAGTGGATCACAAACATTTTCATGTCAAGGACCCCCAAATTGACCCTAATTAGCCCGCGGACCCCCATTTGAAAAGATATGCCAGGGGCCCCCATAAGAGAACATTGTTACGGCTCTAGCAGTGATTCTCCAGCCGTTAAATTTCAATGGCCCCCAGTTTGACATGCATGTTAGTCTACAGACCCACATGATTAAATGGCATTTCCATCTCTGGGACCCCATTTATATTGTAAAACCAATGTTAGTTTATCTCTGAGAGTGTACAAATGGAACCAAATGGACCCGTTATGGCTTCATTTGTAAACTCTCAGAGTTACAGACGCATAAGGGTTCCACTATTTTTAGCTGCGGGGACCGCCTGGAACTCCCATGGGTCCCCGGAAACCCACTTTGGGGACCACTGCTCTACTCTGTCACTGGACACGAATGCACAGATGCTATACTCTGTCAGGTCCTCATCACCTTATCTGACAAACTTTGCGGCTCCAACTTTGCGGTGAATAAGTTCACCGATGACTGACAACGGCGGAAGGCCCGATGATCACCGACAGCAACCAGACAGCCTTACGGCACGGAGCAGAGAGAGAGGGTGTCAACAACCTGACGCTAGCGCCAGGAGGAGAATGTCGACCTTTCCTGTTCGACATGCAAGACACAAGGAGCTGAAGTGTGAAGAGTACATGAAGAGAGGAGAGAGACTGGAGTTTTGTCCTGTGTGTTTCCCATGACCGAGTGCCTCTCGCGTGGGATGAGCACACCGACCTATAGGGGGTTTCACCAACTAGTCCACTATCTAAAATCTATTTTACTGTGCGAGAATCCAGGTTTTTCCCACAATTTTTTTAATTTATTTCACCCAGACCCAGTATCAATTATCTAAGTAATCATGGCCCTATACTGTACACTCCCTCTGCCAACCTGGGGAGAGCAACGGACTGACCTAATGCTGCCTTCTATGCATGAGGAGTCCAAGCCCTTTTCACCTGACAGGGGGAGTTTCCCCGGTTGGACATGGACGAAACACATTATTCCAATTGGTTCCTTTCCCCTCCATCAGGCTGGCCAGGGGGAGGCAGTTTATAGACCAGGATTACTGCATGTTTTTTGTGAGGGTACCTACCCTAGGGGACACGGGGAGAACATGGAAACTCCACACAGAAAGGCCCTTTTGCCAACCCTGCCCAGGGTATGAGCACTGACGACGCGGAGGAGAGAACGCGCCCACAGCGTTCCCAGGGGGAATCGAACCCAGGACTGTGAGGCGACAGCACTACCGACTGCACCACCGTGCCCTCCTTAAAATCCTCAGTGATAATTAACAAATTAATTGCACTAATGAGTGTACAAATAGGACCGAATGGACCCCTTAAAAAAGGTTTGTTTTTGCATACAGGCCAACGCTGACAGAGCTGAAGCAGAGAGTAAGTGAAGTGACAGAAGGCGGGGGGGATTCTTGGATCAAGACATAACGCATTTAATCGCCCCGGCTATTGATCCCATTGAGGAGAGAGAGAGACTACTAGCCTATCGATTGCACTCGTTGGATTCTCTCACTAATCAGACAATATTGGTAAAAGCAAATATCACGCTGATTAAACAGCCGACGAGGATGGAGGAGGGGGAGAGAGATATAAAAAATAAAAAAATGGATGCAACTCAAAAGTAACTAAGTACATGTACTCAAGTACTAAACGTAAGCACAATTGTGAGGCATATATATTTTTTACTTTGCTGGGCTATTTCCAAATGTATATATTTTTACTTCTACTCCACTACGCCTCAGAGGCAAATATCTTTTTAAATAAAACTGTAGTTACTGCTAGTTACTTTGTAGATTTTACTTTGCATGGAGATAACGCGTCCCGACTATATGTGCGGTTTTCAAAAGACTTACGTTACAAAAGAATACATTTTCAAACTTGTGAATAGGGACATTCTGTGCAATGAGCAAGGACCAACGAGAGCAATTGGCTAATCACAGGCACGCATGGCTTAGAGTGAAACACTCAGGGTTTTAACCCATTTTAGGCCTGACGTCGAAATTTAAAAAAGGTATTTTTTAAATGTATTTTCTTTCCTGAAAAACCTCATGTTTATATATCAGTGGTTCTCAATATTTTATGTCATGGACCCCAGAAATGACCCCCATCTGAAAATATGTTGTTCCATTTGAGGCACATTTTCACGATTAAAAAAAAAATAGCAGAGCTACAAGTTCATAGCGCGGCACTCGGTGCCGCGCTATGAGCTTGTAGATCTGCTGTTTTCCAATAGCTAAAGTATAACATAATGCTTTAAAACACCAAAAGGGGTTCCCGCACAAAACGGGTTAAGTGGGCGACCGCTCAGTACGTCCTGGAGAGCATGTTCTACCCGAGTGTAAGACATCTTCATCCAATCAATACATGGATCTACAACTGGGCTCTTCCTGCAACCTGCAGGACATACACATGGCACATGGTCACGCTTCACACAACCAGAGGGCCTGTTTCTTGTAGCACGCACGCACACGACAAATGGTCCAATACTCGCAAAACACACAAAACCAGATGTGCTATGGGATGGCTTTCATCAGTAAGTGAAGACATGGTATCTTTATGTTAACGCACAAAATCTGCATGTGTGTGTGTGTGTGTGTGTGTGTGTGTGTGTACAGTACGTGTGTCTGACTGTCACGTGCATAACACTAGCACCCCACTGACCGATTGTCTACGTCGCTGATGACGACGACCCCGGGGTGTCGAGCATATCCAAACAAACGAGGCTTAACGAAGAGGGCGGGGGTCAGGTACGGTACTCACAAGGCACGGCGTGGCGGTAGAGGTTATCTCGGATGGTCTGCTGGAGCTCGTGGTCGGGCGACGACTTCTGGAAGCGCTGGCTCAGGTAGTGCTTCAGGTCCTTGTTCAGCTTGTTTCCTGTCAGAGAGGGAGGGACACAGATGGGTAAATGGTAAATGGTGCGTTTATATAGCGCCGCCACCTTTATCCAAAGGCGCTTTACGTAAGATTGTGCATTACATTCACCCATTCACACACACATTAATTTCATACACCGATGGCGGCGGAAACCATGGAAGACACCAACCAGCACATCAGGAGCAATTGGGGGTTCAGTGTCTTGCTCAAGGACACAGTAGAGGACACTCTGGGGGAGCCCGGGTTCGAACTGGCAACCTTGCGGTTACCATCCAGTCACTCTATCCCTGAGCCAGCCACCGCCGCCACGGGAAGACCGCTGTTACGACTACATCCCCACACAGCTCATTAGAAATTTAAAATAAAGCCAGTTTACGTCGGCTTCGTTTCTTCACAATAGTTACGTCACTGATTTAACGAATGCAGAAATACGAGTGGTGTGAAGTTACAAATATTTCTATACTTGAGTGCATTGCCTTGGACGCCTCGTTTCTCTTCTAAATGAATGAAAATTCAGATCAGTTGCTGAGGAGAAGGGGCTAGCAGACAGTTTGAGGGGACAACCTTGGACAGCGCTTTCTAAAAATTAGTTGTTAGATAAGAGCTGGGTTTCCAAAATACCCATTGACATAAAAGGGTATATAACATAACATATATTTTTGGGGGGGGTTTTTGTGTGTGTTTTTTGGGCTCCCATATGTATTCTCTATCCCCACAAAGACCCATTTTTGAACATTTTCTCATTCTATGGGGGATTTTCCGTAAATTGTGTGTTAAAACGGTTCGTCTGATTTGGTCGTACGGCTGACGTCAGTCATCAGCCGATCACTTTAATCACTTCACACACAAATCTTGTCTTGTGGGGCTCCCTCCCTGTAGTCCGTGGTACAACATATTACTTCAGAATACATACCACCACAACAAATAATTCAACCGATGCTACAGTAGAGCAAAGTGATGCACTGCTAGAGCTAGTGCTATTGTCACTCAGAGGGGTGCCTGGCTCTACCCTGGACTCTCTCTCTCTCTCTCAAAGCAAGGCTGGCTCTACCCTGGACTCTCTCTCTCCCTGTCAAAGCAAGGCTGGCCAAACCCTGGACAGGCAGCAAACAGTGGCTGGCGAGCAGTACAGATCTGCCCCTTCCCACTGCTAGGCCATCTGGTCGCCAGACACATATTAGGCTACAGAGGAGCATCAAGTCTTTAAAAGTGTCTCTTTTGTGTGAGTGTGTGCGTGCGTGCGTGTGTGTGTGTGCGCACAAAAGAGTACAAGTGTGTACTGCTGTACTTGTTGATGACCAAAATAGAAAAATACACGACATGAGGACCATTTTCCTCACAAGAAAAAAGTGCAAAATCACCATCCCATAAATGCCAATGTCCTCTCGTGTGTAGAAATACAAACATGTGCGTGTGTGCGACGTGTGCGTGTGTGTGTGTGTGTGTTTGCATAGACATGTGACGACGACACCAGTCTGTGCACGTGCACAACACAAAAACAAACAATAGAAATCACGTGTGTGAGCGTATTGTACGTTCGTGTGTGTTTGCATAGACATGTGACGACGACACCACAGTCTGTGCACGTGCACAACACAAAAACAAACAATAGAAATCATATACCAGACGTCATCATGGTGAGTGTGCTGTCTGTGGTAATCATAGTCGTATAAAAATCACGTCCTGTCGATATATATATTGTGGAGTCTCGCCACAGTACCACCAGAATAAGGGGCGCGTTCCTATGGCAACCAGACAAACGCCGGCAGCGCCGACCCTGTGAACGAAGACAGGCCGTTTGGGTTCAGTTAAACCCTTAAAAGACTTTAAGTTGGCGAGAACCCCGCCTTACTCCGGTGAAAGAAGACAGAGACTGTGATTAGAAATATAGTGCTCTTTTCTGTTAACCCACTGGCTGCCTTTGACGTAGCGCTACGGCGACCCCAGTATATAGAGAGAAATCAGAGTATAAATGCTTGTGTACCTACCTGTTGGCCGAGCCTAAGGGGCCCTAGGTTACATACTCACCCCGGTCCCGAACCACGTACTTTTACTCTGATTACTCACCCAAATGTATCCGAGCACTTCTACTCCAAAGTGCTCTTCGGTACCCTGTGGATAGAGAAAGCTACCTAACGTCGTACCTACCTCCGGGGGGAGCCTCCTGGCACCCTCTGGACCCTGGACAAGAAGAAGAGGAAAGTTATAGAAAAGTCTAGTTGGTAGATTGCCTAGACCGGAGTCTCAGGCCCCAACCCTGTACTTACCTTGTGCTCTGACCGTTTGCGAACCACCCCTCTCATCCTCTGCAGTGACATATCCATCCTAGGGGACCGGACTTCAAGACAGAATGTTGTCTGATGAATTCTGATGTGAAACTGACTTTTGTTTGACCTTATCTGAAATAAAACAAGGGGCGCCACCGTGTGTCTAACCCCTGATACTGCATTCTGAGTCCTGATTCCCACCAGACCTCCCACAATATATATACAAACACAAAATGACTCTGTTTACGGAATGTGTCAACGCTCCGATACATCATCACGATAGTTCATTCATTCGTTAATACAAAACAACAAACCCCTTTGTATTCTTTCTCCGTTTGCATACTGTAGTTCTTGTTAATTAATTAGCATTGTGTACTGTGCAATCCTCTGTCTCAATATCCAGTCTTTGACTGTTTTCTTGGACAAACAACCAGACCAGCGCATATAAAAATCCCTGGAATCTGTTGCCATGGTAACTGTGTGTGTGTGTGTGTGTGTGTGTGTGTGTGTGTGTGTGCGTGTGTGCGTGCGTGCGTGCGTGCGTGCGTGCGTGCGTCCGTGCGTGCGTGCGTGCGCTGGGAGAAGGAGGGGGGAGTTGTGTGTGTGTTCACTTGATGTGAGATTCTTGTAAATAAAAGGAGCAGGGGTTTAATATGATGATTGAAATTGTTAACGACAAGCCGTATACATTGAATAGTAGAGTATACATTGAATCACCAATTAAAACCCCACCACACAGCTGATGCCGGAAACATGGTCCACTCACTGTTATGGTTTACCAGTGGTTCTCAACCCGGAGGGGCCAGACCCCCCCAGATGAGAGTAAAGTTAAAATTGAAGGACTTTTAAGACCTTAACAGTTCCCTCCCTATAGCGAGTTACACGAGTTAAGTTTTCATTGTTTAATTCGCGTTTTTAATACGTTTTAAGACATGGGACAGAGTGAGGATAGGTGAAGCTTTTTGATGACGTCAAAAACATCCATCGCACTGGCACGCAAAGGATTCTGGGAAATTGAGGCCCAGTGCATTGTAATGGCGGCGGTGGCGCGCAGCGGGCAACGTTCCTTCTCCGTTGTTGTGATCGCCACTTTGGAAGATTTCAACACTACGACAAGCGATTACACCGTTTTAACCCATTCTGACCTGAGATCAGATTCATACGGAAGTTTCCACTGGACACACACTGGTCTGATGAACCCATTCTGACCTGAGATCAGATTCAAAAAATGTCAGTCGTTCTTTGATTTTTCAAAAAATAGCAGACCTACAAGCTCGTATCGCGCCACTCGGTGGCGCGATATGAGCTTGTAGATCTGCTATTTTTCAATAGGTAAGGCACGACATGATGCCAACACCAAAATGGGTTCCCGTAAAGAATGGGTTAAAGCCGATTTTCATGAAAAGCAACGATCATGTCGGCGCTGTGGCTCTTCAAAGGTCAATGAAAACTAGGCAGGTAGATCTGGATCACGATTATTTAATCCACGCAGTCAAGAGAATGCAGACTCCGAGAGGAGTTATGCTCAAACAGTTCCTATGCATCGGAAATGCAAATGGCAGAGTGTGAGAGAGAACGCGGTTCAGCACAGGTTCAACCGCCAGCGGCGCTCTCCGTGCCTCAGGGACGTTCCCGGTGCTCGCAGTGGGAGGTTGACGGCACCGGGAAGAACACATTGTCTGATGGGGACTGGGGAATTGGCTAAGGACTAAATGGGATTATTATTATTATTATTATTCACACAACGTCGCTCATGTCGTTGCTGTCGGGCAGAAACCTCTCATATAGGTACATATATTTTACAATTCTGTGGTTTCTTTTTGCGACACATTGAGCTTGTAGATCTGGTATTTTCCAAAGGGGCCAAGCCTGAAGGGCCTCTGGCCCCTTACTGTTACAGTGTTCTAGTGTGACAGCCTATGAGTCTATGGGATATTACCCAACAACTGATTCCGAAGGTCAAGGATCCGATCCCACGTCTCCGGCCATGGGTGGAGGAGTCCATGCATGCATGGGGTTCGTAACCCCCTAATCGCCGTTCTGAATGCTAAATAATATGATTACCTCAGCTGGGTCAAGCAGAAAAGTAGTTTCCCCAGGTCTTTGTTATTATTATTATAAGCAGCACCATGACCTTCAATATTGACGTGTGAAAGCACAAGGCTGGCACTACGTAGCTCATTTTATTTTGTACGTTTAAATTTCACTTCTCACAGTGGTAGAAGGGCAACCCCCGACATCCACTGTGGAAATATGAAGTTGTCTAATCACATAATGGTCGCTATGGTGACAGAATGTATATAAGCCTAATGAGGGTGGGTGTGAGGGGGGGCTTGCTCAAACTCTCGCTCTGGACAAAGTGGCTTTGAAGGGAATAAAGCTTTCCAGGACAGCAACCTCATACAAGACTTTATTTTATTACTTGCGCAAGCAGAGCGCGCAAGTAATAATTTCGCCCGGTCTGTGTGCACCGTGCCAGCCGACCCGCCACTTGATGCGTATGCGAATAAAACAGCAAATTTGTGCCTGGTTTGCTGGGACCAGATTACATAAATGACCATATGTCTTACGTCATCATTTAGAGCTAGTCATAGTATACTATATACATAATCAGTAAAATAAAATAGCAAATTGTGCCTGATTTGCTGGGACCAGAGTACATGGTGTGTATATGTATGACTAGCTCTCAATGATGACGTAAGAAATATGGTCATTTATGTAATCTGGTCCCAGCAAACCAGGCACAAATTTGCTGTTTTATTCACATACGCAAATTACGCATCAAATGGCGGGTCGGCTGGCACGGTTTTTGGCGCAAAGTAACCACAGTATACCTCAACTTACAACTACATACTCTATATAGTATATGTATACGTATGTCTTACGTCATCATTTAGAGCTAGTCATACTGTACGTATACTATATACATAAGGGTTAGGGTTAGGGTTAACCCTAACCCTAACCCTTGACAGTTTACAGCGGTCGAAAGTATTTGCGCACTAGTTGGCCATTTACAACAGGACAACAGGACAATTCAAAGGTATTCACGCACACATAAAAAAAAAAAAAAAAAAAAAAGAGTACAGTATGTGCCAGGTTTTTCAGATACCAATTCGATTGGCTTTCAAATTTGCAGGAGGTGCCGGTTTTGCACAAAATGTCACAAATCGTGAAAGCAGCACCCAAAATGTTTCTACCTGGCCTCATGGTGCCACTATGACAGCCTGCCTCACATCTTCAGAATGTCAATTTGATGCAAATGAATCCATGAACAAAACTAAATTTGACCTTCAGCTTGAAATGTACCTACTTTTTGTCAATCATACAGACAAAAAATAGCCTTGATATGCAGATCAAGGCTACTGATGCGCATCCGTAGCGTTAATGTGATTTAAACAAAGCAAAATTAAAAAAAGCATGTGGGCCCACAGGTTGAGAACCACTGGTTTAAAGGACCACTTCACCACTTTTCAACCTATCTTCATATAATAGGTCCTCACTAATAATCATGAAAAAAATGACATGATTTTTTTCTACTCAGTCTATGTCTCATAGGACGGCTGTGGGCAGTTTAGAAACTGTCTTCCAGTGACATCATCATTAGGCAGAATTTTTTGAAACAAGTTTTTTTTACAAAAGTATTTAGACTTTCATTATCATGAGAACGATGGCTTCCATTTTCGCATTGCAACTTTTCAGGACTAGAAAGCCTGCAGTTTTTATTAGCTTGTATTCCCCATCGATGATGTCACTGTGAGACGGTTTCTAAACTGCCCACAGCCCTCCTATGAGACACAGACCGAGTAGAAAAGAATTGCACGATTTTTTCATGATTATTAGTGAGGACCTATTATATGAAGATAGGTTGAAAAGTGGTGAAGTGGTCCTTTAAGCATTTAAGCAAGCGTACCCGAAGGGCACCCGCCACCTGCTGCCCGGTGCCATCATTACATACGTCTTGGTCCAGGTCTATAGATTCCGTCGTCGTTCCCCTCAACCCTTGTCTTTTCCTCTCTTCATCTTGACGGAGCGACGATGCTTTAACCCATTTAGACCAGGGAACGATGCTACAAATTCTAAAGTTTTACGAAAAACCTATGTACCTGTATAAGTGGTTCTCCAACTATCCCATGTCAAGAAACCCAAGAATTATATGTATTTGGCCGGTGACCCCCATCTGAAAATATGTAGTTCCGAGGACCCCCCCAGAAGCAAAGGTTCAAGTTAAAAACGTTCGCTCTGAAAGAATATATATTCAAAGATTTGCACCACAATTTCAACACTTTTCAAAAATAGCAGATCTACAAGCTCATATACTTTAGCTATTTTTCAACAGCTAAAGTATAACATAATGCTTAAAACCCCTAAAGGGGTTCCCGCCCCGAAAGGGTTAGAGAAAATGAGCGGGCATCATTCACGAGGCAGGACATGGTGAATGACAGCGGCGTGAAGGATTGGCTGATTGATAAACGAGGGGAAGGCAATCACTTAAGGGACACGTCGATTAACCAGAGAGGGCCATCCATCCATCCTCCGCTCCGGTGTGTCCTCCGCCCGTGCAATCGCTAAGTGCTGACCTGCAGCGCTATAAGACCGGCCCTCTGATCTCCCAGAGCCTCGTGTCAATAACACACAGCCCTCCTGTGCTCATTAGCGGGAGTATCCCAAAGTTTTTTTGGGTCTGCTGAGACATGCACTATATGTCATCGCGGGGTCAGGCCGGGACATGCACGGCGGTAGGGGCCGCCGAACACATGGTATAGGGGGGCGTCGCCATGCTGCATTGTGGTGGACATTTTTGTCAAAATTATATTTTTGCCACGGACATGCAAATGAGCGGAAAGTAATATTACCAGAAACGAAATAAAGAGCCAGCCCTAATATACTGTATAGTGCAGTGTTCATGCAACCTTTCGGTTTTCCTTGGCGGTATAGACTGGAACTCTGAGACTGGTCCATTTGGTTCTATTGGTAGACTTACAGTCAGGCCCCTTTTCCACCACAAGAACTGTGGTTCTAGAACTGGTGCTTTCGCTGAACCGGCAGCCATTTTGTGGGTTCCAGTTCCGACCCAACTTTCAAGGTTCTGAACCAATTCATTTTCAGTATAAACACTCTGAACTGGTTCAATATTAGTCTGAGAAAAAAAGAACTGGTTCAACCCAGATGGAAAAGAGGCCTCAGAGTTATGGGGGTACTAAAAAGTCTAAAAATTATGTACCATACATAGTGTCATACTAAATCAGGGTCACATACATTCTGAAGAACACCTGGAGACTGACATCCAGTAATTAGATCTTATGGTCGCAAAAAGGACATTATAAATTATTATATGTTGTATGTTTTTATTATGTAAAAACTAAATCTGACATTTGCCACCTACGAGGCCAAGGGCTGTATTTTGCGTGTCTTAACCCTTGGACTACCAATCCCAATTTTTTTGTTTGGGTAACAAATTGGCATATTTTTAATTTGTCATTTTCACATTAATAGAAAGATCTGGTCGTTTGAACAGATGGTTTTTTAATTTTTTTCATTGCTAATGTATTCTCTCGAATTGCCACCAGATGGCGGGAACGCACCATTATGCTGATTTTGGCCAAAATAGACGAATCTTCCTAAGTCACTTCCGGTTCAACGATCAACAAAATCCTGTAGTATTTTGACCCTAGTCAATAGCTTGGCTGGTCCGGATTGCTAAGCTAATGCTATATTTTTCATAACTAAGTCAAATTAACCTCAAATCAACCCCAAAACATCGCAAAATATCAAAATTTTTACAGCGACGCACATAGAGACGGCGCGCGTGCACGATAGCGCACGATCACGCGGATTTCGGCAGTTTTTTGGTAAATTACATCCAACATTAGTGATATTAGCGAAAAAATATAAATTTTTGCTCCGTTGAACCCTAGATAACTGACATTGATTGACATTCCGTTAATTCCGTTAACGGGAGGTTTCTATTTTTAGAAATATTCAGTTTTTTCCGTTAATTGTAGCCCAGGGGTTAAGTACCAGGTCTTATTCCCTAACTTGAGGAAACGAAAGACCTGGAGGCGTGATCAATGATCTTTGGCCACTCAGAATAGCCAAATGGCATTGATCACGCCTCCGGGTCTTTAGTTTACTCAAGTTAGGGAATAAGACCTGGTACTTAAGACACGCAAAATACAGCCCCAAGTCTTTGCCATGGACAAATGTTATCACGAACGGTCATACAGTAGTGATGACCCCTGGAGTAGAATAAAGCAAAATAAAATCTCATGCCAAGAAGTCGTAAATTTGTGATTTGTGAAAACAGCATGGAGGGATATTCCCCAAGATGACACAAGTGCTCCGTTTCCTAAACGATTGGCACAATAATGTAAAATGATGATGTTTTAGGCATTAACCTTCTAAAACCTACTGTATGTTATTGCTGTTCTACATTACAGCCAGGCAGTGAGTTGAAGAAATCACAGATGGAGACTTTAACCTTTGGTTTTATGACATTTCGGAGACCATTCATGTTTTATGGAAGATCATTCTGAACATGTATTCTATTGCTAGTGTTGACCAATTCAAATACTATTCCATCTTAAAATAACCAATAGCTGAGAAAAGCTGATCTACAAGCTTGAAACAATTTAGGCATTCAGCAGACGCTCTTAATCCAGAGTGACATTTAAGAAAGAACAAAAAACATCACATACATAAAAAGTGGTTCTCATGAGTTATACGTAAGCTAAGAACGTAACAGTGGAATATCAATATAATGGAACTATGCATGGATACTTTTATAGTGCTATGTCTACATGAAAAGCTGTCTAAGTCTAGGGCGAGTGCTACGGGCCATGATGGAGTCTGAAGAGGTGGCCTTTCAGACTATACGGCGGAAGATTGGGAGTGAGGCTGCAGTTCTGATTGTAATGGAAAGTGCATTCCATGGTTTTGGAGCCAGAAGGGAGAAGAGTTTGGGGACGTGAAACACATCGCAGGGCGACTAAAATGATTTAGATTGCATGTTATGCAGACAGATGCCAGGTCATTTGTAGACCTGGCATCCTGAATAATTTGATTTTATAGTTTCACTGTACAGATTATTTTTTCTTTATCCCATTCTGACCTGAGATCAGATTCATACCAGGTTTCCACTGGACACACACTATGGTCTGATTAACCCGTTCTGACCTGAGATCAGATTCTAAAAAAATGTCAGTCGTTCTTCGATTTTTCAAAAATAGCAGACCTACAAGCTCGTATCGCGCCACTCGGTGGCGCGATATGAGCTTGTAGATCTGCTATTTTTCAATAGCTAAAGCATAACATGATGCTGACACCAAAATGGGTGCCCGGTCAGAATGGGTTAAGACAAGAGCGTGTGCGCATTATGCCTAAATTGTAAATTGCTGTCACAAATACTTAATACTTTTAATTGGTGCAATATTTATAAAAACTCACAGACTTAAAACATTTGGATAAAAAAAAAAAAAAAAGAATGTCAATAAATAACGAACATCGATCTACAAGCTCACAATGCGTCGCTCACATCACGACACACTGTGGTTGTGACCTTGTAGACCGGCTGTTTTCCCCTACTTTTGTGCGACACTTTTACGATGAAGTAGAGAATTAATTGGAAGACAGAACGAAATAAAAAAGTTGAAATATGGAGATACAAGGTTACTGGCCGAGACAGCGACGGCATTGTGAATACTGAAGTAGCAGTGCTGACTGCCTGCCTGGACCGTGAACTGCATCACAACTATAATCAGCTGCTGATAGATAGGAAGACATCAATATGTATGAATGTAAAAAGAGGCTTCGTTTGAAATACAGCATAATAGAGCTCGACGGGGATAATTATCTTGTGGTTGTAAAGGAAGCAGGCTGACCACATTCTGCTCTGACCTGGCATGAGTCATCCAGGGCCACAAGCTACACTATTAATATAGTATAGAGTTGACATTTCCTTTTACACCCAATAACTTCCCCTCTCCCCCCAAAAAATAATAGAATGACAATGAAAGGGCAACTTCACCTATTTTTTTAACCTGAATCCAGGATTGTTCTGTGTTGAAGAGGAGGACATGACGTGAACATCTGACATTTTGCGTTCTAGCTCTTCGCGAGGGTCGAATTTGAAGTGGGGGCGAACGGTTCTGGAGTTACATGGATCACAGATGTACACACGTATAGGTACAGAGACTTGGCTGCATTTAAAGATAGATATCTCTTCATGAGGTCATTTCATTTATCCCCCCCCCCCAAGTCATTAAGGCTAATTATGACCTTTGAGACAAATAAATTAGACAGTTGTCCAAAAACGTAGCTACTGCACTTTGCCTTTGTAGGGCAGCGTAGGCCTCCAACTTCTTGATGACTTAGATGATGTAAGCTGACTAAGCTCTGCCAACTAACGAGCTGCCGCCGTTCTGCCAACAATCTGTCACCCATCGTCTTAGACATTAAGGTCAGGAAGGACCTCTTCTCTTCTTAAGCCTTCAAAGCAGCTAACCTATAGTCCCCTCAAGCCACTCCCGAGTACACTAACACCATTAGCCTACTAGTAGTTTTGTCATTTGTTACCGCACACTAATCCTGGCAAACAAGAGCAGGCCATATTTTCTTTTGGCTGGTATAAAGGCTGGAGTTTTACCCCTGGATTGAGTTTATATAAGGAATAGCTTGTATGGAAATAAAGGCTATTTCCAACCTTTATGCAAATAAAAGCATAAAGGTTGCTTTGACCTCTTTCTTAAAGAACAGTTATCCAACATGCTCAAAATAATATCACATGGCCCCTTTAGCCACTTTCAAGTAACCCTAGCGTCCCAGTTTTTTAGCATGTCATATTTCAGATGATGAGAATGGACTCCAATTTAAGTGTGGTTTGAGAGTGAGACTCAAACCACATTTAAAAATCAGTCCATTCTCAACCCTATAGACTCAAACCACATGAGCGACTCCATGTGTCTCCACGGTGAAGTGTGGGGCCGATGAACCTACGACGAGCTGGTTTCAATTTGGCTCGCAGTTAAAGGTAAGAGTTGGACAGGCAACAGTCAGGAGAGGATGGATGGCTCGGGTAGACAGCAGCTGGCCCTAGTGACCACCCAGCCACCCAAATCCTTCCTCAAACACATCATTAGAGAAGACATACAAGCACCCCACCCAAACGCGGCCCACCTGCCACGGATTTCTGTTAAGCCCACTGAAACAAGCTGGAATTTAGAAAGGAGACACGCACACTGCGGCGTAGAGGTACGTCTGTGTACACACACCGGAGCGGTTAGAGTAAAGACAGAGAGGGAGGGAGGGGGAGATACAACATCCGAGCAAGCCAGGCAAAACATGAGGGTTTTTTTTTTTTTTCTTAGACAAAAGCCAAAATGTGAAAAGCTGCAGTACTTTCCAGCCAGACATCACATCTCCCGTTGATTCCAGTCAGCAGCCCTCCGAGCTCCTGATCTGCCAGTCACAGGGCCCCTGCTCAGACATGCAGAGCCCGACATGGCACCAGACAAACACTCTGCTGGCAGCAAAGTCCACGTCTCTGCATTCACAGCATGGAAATAACAAGAGCCGCTGAAACTGGATCCTTGAGCCTTTGCTCACTGGGCCGAGTCGGCGGGACGAGGAGAGATTTGACCGATTTCTACTGATTTGCAAATTTTTCAGCGGGTTTGCGGGTTGTGTAAGCCCCTTTCATGATGTTTGGAGACAAACAATGTGTCATACTCAATGTTATCAATACATGCATCTGGCACTCGGAACCCAAAACCTAAAGCTAATTTAAAGCTGGTTTTGTTTGGGTTACTTTCCACATTCTGGGAATGCACTGCAGTTACTGGAGGAATTGCACCATCTTTACTGTAGTTCAGTGTTTCTCAAACTATTTCAAGGCAAGGACCCCCACAAAATGAAACCCTCAATACTTTGTATACTACTTGACCTTTGGCTCCTTACTCTGCGTTTTTTTCCTTCTACACCAAACTCGTTCGCTGGACATTAATAGCCAATCTACAAGCTCATTTCTTAGGGGGTGAGCACAGTGCTTTGAAAAGTTCACAATATATATTTTTTTTTAAATTGTGCATGAGTAACTGCTAACTCCTAACTCCTTTTCATCAGCTGACCAATCGGAATACATTTGGTCTTGAGATTGCTGGCAGAAACAGCACCTTGCTTAGCCTGAAGCAAGCTTTAAAAAGAGCTTCATCCGTTGCTCTATACCAAGGTGATTATCTGCCTGCCCCGCTGCCCACTATCCTTGTCCGGGTTCGTGTTTCTATGCATTTATTTATTATTCTTTTTTTCAGTCAGTGTTTTTCTAAAGGGAGGCGAGATGGGGAGACTTCTACGGTAATACGCCTCTGGCTGCTGCAGTCTTTGACCAAACACAAAGCAATAATGAACAGTCTGACAAAGCGGAGGCATAGTATATATATATATAGTAATAATTATGCTGGGGTGCGCCAGTCTGGTTTAGGCTTGGCCAAGTCACATTTGGCATCGTCACTTCATTTGGCCAAGCACCGAGCATTGAATCACTGTTGAATACACAGTCTGGCACCCTTTGGTCCCAAACTAGTTTTTTTTATCTCTCTTGTCTTTTCATCCTCATGAGACACATACCCAGCCAGAAGCCATGATTAGAACTACGCCTTTGTTTAGTTTTTTTAAGGTTCTCTAAAGTGGGATAGAGTCCAGTTGACAGCTTTTATGACATCACTGCCACTAGAGGCAGTGATGTCAGTGATGTATCCCCTCTTGGTCAAGGCGTTTTTTAAATTGGAATTCCCATTGGAATTCCCATAGGGGGGATCTTAGATTGCGTGATACAAGAACTGTGTTAAAAAATATACAAGCCACCCCGGCAATTTTACTCATATATGAAGCACCAACTGAAAAAGCACTAATTTATATTCCTTTTTTAACTCATCATAAAACGACACACTAGTGTAGTTTGTTTATTTCTTGGAACACAGTTCTTATATATGATTCCTCCATGGCATAGCACCGTGACCCACGGGTAGTGGAACTGACAACAGGTCTTCTTCAGTACTAATCATCTCAACTCTGCTCTTAAAGGAGCAATCTATCAACAGCTCTAGTTAATCAGATAATCAGGGGCTAATCACTACTCAGTCGATGAGCAGCAGATCTAATAGTGGGATGGGAATAGCAGTCAAAGCGAGGGTTCATGTGATCCCATGATTAGAGCACAGATTGATATGCAGCCTGTTAGATACAGTGACCCAAGGTTGTCCTGGTAATGACGAAGACCTCATTAGTGGGGTCTGTAGGTGTGGATTCTAATATAATAATGCATTCCATTGTTGTCTGATGGATTGGTATGTTAGACATTAGAGGCAGAGTAGGTGTGGATTCGCCCATTAAAACCTGGAAAGCATCTATGTAAGAAGGCATTTGTACAATATCTGCCTCCGGTCTTAATTAAAGCATTGCACTGTTATATGATAAGAAAGCTAAAATCTACAATGACACATGCTTTCCCAGTTTTAACCCATTCTGACCGGGCACCCATTTTGGTGTTGGCATCATGTTATGCTTTAGCTATTGAAAAATAGCAGATCTACAAGCTCATATCGCGCCACCGAGTGGCGCGATACGAGCTTGTAGGTCTGCTATTTTTGAAAGAATCGAAGAGCGACTGACATTTTTAGAATCTGATCTCAGGTCAGAATGGGTTAATCAGACCAGTGTGTGTCCAGTGGAAACCTCGTATGAATCTGATCTCAGGTCAGAATGGGTTAAGGGAAATTGAGTCCATATTTTCATGACAAGCAGCTCGGCGGTCGCTGCAGTGGCTGTTCAAAGGTAACTTAAAACATAGGCAGTGGAGCTTGAAACACGATCGTTTAATCCCGGCAATAAAACTGTTAAGTTAATGGGTTGAAAAAATAACAAAAACCGACAAGCTTACAACATGTCTGTGAGCTTGTAAATCTGCTATTTCTTGCTACTTTTGTGAGACACTATAGTGTAGGAAAAGGTATGGCATTCATTCATGAAATAAATAAAACATGAAAGTTGAAATATGGACATACTACAAGGTTTCCGCCCCCGAGATAACGAACGATGAGAAGCAACACTGTCAGTTCAAGTTACTTGGTGCCCATATGAGCATGCAGTCCAGGTGGCCGGTTCAAGATGTGTATTTATTTATTCACAAATCAAAGTGAAGTTGTAAGATATGCAAGGAAGAAAGGCAGGTTAAAGGAAGTACAGTTGTACTTCAAGTAAACCAGATGACAAGGCGATGCCAGTGTGGACCCCCAAAATCTATCTGTATTTGGCTGTGGATCCACATCTCAAAATATATTGTTCCAGGGACTCCACAGAAGCAAAGAACAGAGTTAAAAATGTTCACTTTAAAACAATGTATATAATTCAAACATTCGTGCACGATTTGCCAAAAATAGCAGATCCACAAGCTCGCAGCATGGCACGAAGTGATGAGCTTGTATATCTGCTGTTTTTCAACATGATTATATATAAAAATCAATTATTTCAAAAATGGACAAAATGCAATATATTGCAGATATCAGGCACATAGCCATCATAAAGCAATATAATGCAGATATCACGCACATAGCCATCAGATAAAGCAATGTAATGCAGATATCAGGCACATAGCCATCATAAAGCAAGGAACAAATGGAATCTATTGTTATTAGCACCTCACCCAAGTCTACTGGTAGATGAGCAGTGGATCTTTCACCCTCTGTCAAATTACCATTTTGTCCCGGGGGGGGGAAAGTTTATTGAAAAAGGTGTTCATAAAATCCTCGTTTTATAATATGTTGATGTCTAGCAATACAAACGTATGCATGCGTGTGTGTGTGTGTGTGTGTGTGTGTGTGTGTGTGTGTGTGTGTGTGTGTGTGTGTGTGTGTGTGTGCATGTGTGCGTGTGTGTCAGGGCCCAACATTGCCCCCTGCGTGTGTTTCTCTCTCAAACAGACGCCTTGCATCACAGCCATGGCCCGCTGTTGTCATGGCAACGGCTGTCAGACTGCAAACCGTGGATGAGAGAGACTGTCGTAGGAGCAAAACATGGTCTGCTGCCCCCCACTGGTTCATTGGGGAATTGCAATATGATGAGACTACACCTCAGATTAAATAGAACATGCAACGCTACAAGAGTCCTACTTTCAGAAGGAAAATATATGTCAGTCATAACAAGGCATACTGGCATTACTGGCGATGGCTTTCACACTCATCACTGTATTCTATGTGGAAAAACTAGGCAGGCCTTCTCTCGCCATTCCTAGAGAGCAACATTGTGTTTTATTTATGTATAAGTCCCATTGTATTTATCTTTTGAAATTGAATAGTTCGGGATATCATATCAAACACGCTTACAGACACACATTACTTATCACTCCACGAATGAACAGTGAACAAGGAAAGACTGCTTTCTTCTTCAATGTTCCAGACAAATGGAACAAACTCCAGGACTCTCTGAAACTGGATCGATTGGTCTCCAACTCTCTGTAGAGACTACTTGAGGATGCATTACAGCGCCTGCTTTGCATAGCCACGATTCATCTGCATTGTGACGTTTGTAAAGGTTTTATGACATTCATTTTAATTTATTTTTATTTTTCGTTTTTCTTTTAGGTTTTATGACCTCAATTACACCCCAAAATCCTGAACTTTGAACATTCAGTGGATTTTCTGTGGTCTGGAGTTTTCTTTGGGGTTTGGAAGCCTTTTGAGCTACAATGAAAACAGGCAAGACAGTGAAAACAGTGACATCTGCTGGCAAATCCCATTGACATATATGGGATTTGCAGGCTCTTACATCAAGCAAATCAGAGCACCTGTTTGAGCCAGAAAACCCAAGACCACAGAAAGTCTACTGAAAGTTCAGGTTTTTAGGGTGCAATTGAGCTTAGAAAACCTAAAAAAAATAAGAACAATTCCAAAACCTTTTTTTTTTAATGTCACAATCCCTTTAATGTTGTTCATTATATTGACTTAATTTAAAATTGTATTGTTTCTTTGTATATGTTGTGATCTCGTTGTACTCGGTTTGTCCTTGAAAAAGAGAGCTTGTTCTCAACGGTCTTCACTGAATACATTTAGATTAATGAATTAATGTTAAAAAAACTGCTAGAGGAAAATATGGTAAAACTGATGTGTGTAAAGATTACATTTAGACACTGTAGTGTTATGATCATGTCTTAAAGGCAAAGCCCACCGTTCTCCAACACAATTTGTTTCCAGGGTCACCTGATGTCTGCAGGTACACAACGTACTGTATTACAACCTCTTTGCAAAGGCACACACACACACACACACACACACACACACACACACACACGCACACGCACACGCACAATTCGTGCCTCCTGGGGCTGTCGAAAGCAGTCCATCCAATCAATGCTTATATGGTATGGTGGAGCTGTAAATTGAGGAGAAAATGCACTCAGAAATGAAGCTGAAACAATGATTCTTGGCATGGCTGATGCAATAATGCAAGCCGGAAATTGTACATTTCCACAGGAGGGAAATCAGCCTCTGTGGAAAAAAAGAGGGGTTTCTATTCATTTCCATCAGCTTAATGTTGATGGAATACACAACACATAGGACTAATTCAATCTCATTAGATATTAAGGAAATTAAGGGCTAACAAAATAGGGGTGCAGCGGTGTGTTTGCGTGTGTGTGTGTGTGTGTGAGAGAGAGAGAGACAGACAGACAGACAGAGAGAGAAAGACACAGAGAGAGAGAGAGAGAGAGAGACTTCAAACCTTGTAGGTTTGAAGTCTTGTCGGTTAGGGTTAAAAAAGAAGATGCGTTTGGTCTCTGTGTAGATTAAGTGATTCGAGTGGCCCATGTTCACTGGCTCGTTAACTATGCTCGCACCAGATTGCTTTCATTGATTCGTTCTGTACGCACAAAGAAGAATCCCAGGATTACTCCAACAAGGGTTAGGTTCTATTCCACTGTTGTTCGCGCGTGTGTGTGCACGTGCGTGCGTGCAGGCATTCCGTCCGACATACCAAGAGTCCGACACCCTACCAAACACTAACCTAACCCTAATCGCATGCAGACGCCACGGGTGATTTGTAACCCGCAGTACGGGTGATTTGTAACCCGCAGCACGGGTGATTTTTAACCTGCAGTGGATGTCGGACTCTTGGTATGTCGGATAAACGTCTGCACCCTGCAGTTTATTTGTTCACAGATTGAAGATTCGGGGTTTTAATTGTCACTCATAAAAGTACAAGCAGTGAAATGCTGGTGTTACTTAGTGAGAGCTGTCTACGATTACAACTTTTAAATTGAGGATTAATTGTCACACAAATAAGTGTGATTAACGATCCAATTGTGGTTTTGGCGTTGAGCATTGGAACATATTAATAAAAATGAATCTTCGTTTTGGCTTTTAGGCTTCGTAATCAAAAACTGCACAGGGCAGATATGACAAATATAAAACATTGAAATTAACTTGTACAAGCAGCGGAAATAGCTCCTCTAGTAAATCTCCCACTTTGAGAACCGTGGCTATAGAGTGTTTGCTCAGTAAGAGGGATCTTCCCGTCCCCAATAAACAGAATACATTTTCAGGTAGTTGGCACAATTTCAGCCAATCAGGAGAGGGCACCCATTTATCAGCTTCATTTCTATAGTGTTCCAGTTCCAATTTATCCTAAGCTGAAAAGGCAAGTTCTGTTTAATAAAGAGCTGGAGAGACACAGAGACTCCTGTTACTGAACACACAATAGCAACGAATGCTGTCAGAATATAGAGCTATTTAAGACTTATTTTAAGCATAGAAAATCACTTGCCCTACCTTTAACACATTGTATGCTAGAGTTTTCTATTTGCTCAGGCTTGCTGGTGCTAAGCGATTAACATTGGACTTTTGAACTTTTTAGGGGCCCACAGCGAGGGGCCTCTTATAGCGAGAATCACATCGCATAAATAAAAAGTAGGCCAAACATGTCCACTTCAATTTAAAAAAAAAATTATGATTCTACCATCTTCCATTCTGGAGATATTGACCTTGGAGAAATCACACCCCTGTGAAGTGAGCAGTGCAATGTTGCGCAACATTGCACTGCTCACTTCACAGGGGTGTGATTTTCATTATTATTACAGTAGAAGTATTTTTCTTATGAAAGCAGAGAGTCTTCTGTTTCATACGGTATATAGTATGTACATTTCGCTATAGGCCTTATTTTGTGAATAATAGTTCTTCTGGTCCATGCATTTTCTGAAATCCTCTCTGGTGGGCGCAAGCTGCATTCAATAGCCAATTACTGACAAACTATATTTGTATATATTTGTATATTTGTTTTCCTCCTAAAAGTAGACATTCAGGGCTTTCATTCAGTGTGTAGTATGTATATGATAATAATTTATTTATGTTTATATCTGCCTGTCAATCTCTGTGACTTTAAACCTTTATAACTCGCTATGATAACTTCATGAGGAAATGCTCACTTCACAGGGGTGTGATTTTTATTATTATTACAGTATTAGTTTTTTTCTTATGAAAGCAGAGGGTCTTCTGTTTCATACGGTATATAATATGTACATGTCGCTATAGGCCTTATTTTGTGAATAATAGTTGGACCTGAACAACTGCATTCAATATCCTACTGACAAACTGTACATGGGATCAATATTATGTATTTGTTTTCCTCCTAAAAGTAGACAATTAGGGCTTTCATTCAGTGTGTAGTATGTATATGACAATAATTTATTTATGTTTATTTTTATATCTGCCTTCAGAACGATAGTATAACGGTGAGATGCGTTACTGGATCGGTGAGTTTAGTGGTTGAGGTTGACATGTCTGGACATGTTTGAGGAAAGAAGCACAGGAGAGAGAGATGATCAAATAACTGGCTGCTTTGTTGGACAACGCTATCTTCACTTTGTTTGGGCAAAGAAGCAGAGATCAGCGATGGAAAAGAGTTTTATCCACGGCAGATAAGTAATGACGTATTATCGAGGGACCGCCATGATCAACTAACTGCCTGGGACCGAGGCTACGTTGTCACCAGCCAATGCAGCCATCGCTATCCGTTGTGTGATTGTAGCCTTTTTATTCATTATAATTGCAGTGATAAGACCTATATCACAGCCGGGCGTCTCTCTCGATACCGTGGATATAGCCTACATCCACACAACGGATAGCGATGATGGCTGCATTGGCTGACGAAGACGTAGGCAGTAAGTTGATCATGGCGGTCCTTCGATAATACGTCATTACTTATCTGCCGTGGATATAAAGCTCTTTTCCATCGCTGATCGTGCTTCTTGCCCAAACAAACAAAGTGAAGACGCGATGGCGATCCACACAACGGATAGCGATGGCTGGTGAAGACTGAAGACGTAGCCAGGCAGTTAGTTGATCATGGCGTGTGCCGTGTGCGTGTTGAAAACGTTATGAAATGGCGATCGTTGAAGATTATTCTTGGTTTATATACTGGCAGAGGGCAAATCGACACGACTGCGTTATATCTTTTTCCGAGAAAGAGAGCGGTGCAAGGCGATTACAAGGCGCAGTGTGGCCTGGGGCCAGGGAACTCAAACTGCAATGCGATCCGGGCAGAAGAGACTCAGACTCCCCCCACAAAGATTCCTCGGGAGAAACCATGTAGAAACAGGAGGGGAGGGGGAATCGAGTGTATTCACAGACACTAGACTACTACTAGATGGGTAACTCCATTTTAGATGCCCTGACATCTGCGTTGGTCTATGCCGTTGCCGTGCAGACCCATACGTGTAATGGAGGCATTGGAGGAGGGAGCGTCTTCGCCACAGACAGACCTCTTTTCAGGAGGGAGGGGCTTTTTACTCCCGGATCACATATTGGAGCTTCCTGGAGACGATCGCTGTTATTTTCCTCGGTGTCCTGGAGCATAGGACGTTGATGTACAGTAAGCAATAAAAAAACGTATAAAACGTATACATACGCTTCGCGCGTACGGCGTTCGATATTAATAAAGCGTATGGATACGTTTCCAGCATTTTTTGTGTTAAGAAACAACAAGTAAAAGTAAAACCGTAATTTCGCTGTGTTAACTTCAGATGGTGAGAGCAAATCTCCTCTGCGGTGGACAGTATCTAGAATGAACGTGAGCGGAGAAGGGAGTGTACAGAATATGAAGAGTATTGTATTGCATTGTAACTTGGCAAACGTTCAGCACTTTCACCAGCCAAGGACTTCAGACAACAAACCCCATCAGCACCGGCAGCTCTCCCGCGCCAAATGATTTATGTGAGCACTGGGGATTATACAGTTTGCATTGAACGTTGGCAATATTCACACCCCGCGACACACACATCCAACACTCTGAAAATCAGGCTGCCTTTTGAAGAACCCTTCGTCCACTAAAACTATGATGAGAAAATGTTTGCTGACTACCTTTTTTTCACTGACAAAAACAAAATTAAAACTAAGCTGTGATAACTAAAACTATGACAAAATGAATATACTGACAATTTCGTCAACAAATAAAAACTAGTCTGAAATGTTAGCGAGGGAGTAGTGGAGAAGATATCTATTTGATCTAAAATACAAGTCATTTTATGTTTGCTTGTGTGCGGGTGTCTCTGAAAATAGCCGATCTACAAGCTCACAATGTGTCGCAGAGCAACACGTGCATGAATTTGCAATGAATTTGCTGTCAAAATCAACACTGCTACAGGGATGGGCGCGGACTAACTACATGCAGGCTTTTGGATTAATATGCGCTCGATATGGGAGAGGAGCACTGCTGATTTCAACCGTAGAAGACTAGTGCCGCACAATTCATCGAAAAAAAGATCGAGATTCAGACAACTACTGCACTGTATGCAGGCTCATTTCAAAATGTTAGCAAGATTCGTGCAGCACTAGTTGGCTGTCCATTTCATTTAGTTTGATGTTTTTGCTACAAGAGAGAGTCTTTAAGTGAGGGAGGTTTTAAGTCGAGCACTTTGATGTTGTCTGTGTAAGGCCACAGTAGTTGGCTCCAACTACAGAGTACAGACTAAAGACAATATATATTTTCATGGAAAAAATGTGAGAAGCGTGACCTCAATTATTCTTGTGGAGGAAAATCGTGATTTACATTTGAGCAAGAATCGTGCAGCACTATAAATGTAAGACTGGAAAAAATACGGACGAAAGGAACCGTCACGTGACCCGTTGGTTTCTACAGACAGGACCGTTTTGAATTCTAATCCACCGTCTTGGAACTTCCCGGTTCCCGAAACGCAACCAGAAACTACTGCCATTGGCTGCAACCGCAGCGAGGGCGGGTCTTCACTGGGTAGAACCAGTAGAAGTCCAAGAAGCATACCTTACTTTATCATTGAATTTTAAATGAATGGGAGCATGGCCACATAATAATTTGCAGATCCATGACATGAAAAGAAGACGTTTGAGAAACACTGATTTAAAACACATTATGGATACTACCCTCTTTCACTCTGAGAGCAGCTACAGTATATATAAATCTGAGCGAGACAGAAAAACCTGACAACGTAACGATTGTCGTAATCCTTGACGATGAAAATAGTGATGGCAGTGAGTAGTTAACCAATTCTGACCGGGCACCCATTTTGGTGTCAGCATCATGTTATGCTTTATCTATTGAAAAATAGCAGATCTACAAGCTCATATCGCGCCACCGAGTGGCGCGATACGAGCTTGTAGGTCTGCTATTTTTTTTTTAATCGAAGAACGACTGACATTTTTAGAATCTGATCTCAGGTCAGAATGGGTTAATCAGACCAGTGTGTGTCCAGTGGAAACCTCGTTATGAATCTGATCTCAGGTCAGAATGGGTTAAGCAGTTGTCCATTCTTCTTGGCTTCACTTATGATTATTCATAGTAGCGTTGTATTTGGCATGATTCTTCAGACAACATGACTTCAAAATGTTTCCTAGATCTTGAGGCTCGGAAAAATGGCTTTGAACTGTCTAGATCACTTTGTCAAATGAAGATCAAGGTTCCTTCTCAGATAAAATCTGAGAATTACGCAAATGTATGTAGTCACCATTAAGCCTGTTATGTTTCACCAAATAATATATATATATCCAATATATATATAATATATATCCAGTTCCAGTTAAGCATAGATAAAGCATAGATAAATTATTTTTGCATAATTGAAATAGCCATTTTAACGTTTCCCCTGTGTTTTGAATTATGCAAAAAAGAGTTTGTGGGTCTCTGACTGTACAATATAGCAGCATTGAAATGAAAAATCGGACAGAAATCCACTGGGTACATTATTCGGGACCCCATCATCTTCATAGAGATGGAGTGAAGTTAAATGTGCAAACAGTCAAGGGATTGTGAAAAAGGCACCGACAGACTGCATGCAGCATGTTGTGATATTTTGAGCCTGACCTCAGATGACACAAAGCAATTGCTAGGGGCGCTCGTGTTTCATGCTCGCCTTATCCTTAATCCTGCGTTCAGTTTACAGTCTCCGGCGGTGCAGGTCACTGCACACTGTAAATACTGTTAGCCTGTTTATTTCTGTAATAGAAATGCATCAGACACTGTAGCGCTTCTCTTGGTATTCAACATCCTATGAATAAAACAAACATAGGAAATGATGTGGATCTCTGGATAGACACTGTGTAGTCGTGTAGTGTGAACAGCCTCTGACATTAAACAATTTAGGCATTTAGCAGACGCTCTTAATCCAGACTGATTTACAGTAAGCAAGAACAACACATGGGGATACATAGAAATACTCATCAAGGATCATAAGCTAGCAAGCTAAAAGGTTTGGGAACAAAATGACATATCTAGGTTAAAAAAAACCTAAAAGACAGTAGGGTTAAAAAAAAAAAAGAAGAATAAATTATCTGGGAAATATGAAAAGCTGGGTGTTGAGGACCGTTTTAAAAGCAGAGCTTGGGGGACTGCTTTGATGTGGTGCTGGGAGTGGGAGTGACCTCCACAGAGAGGGGGGGGGCATAGGTCAGTGCTTTTGGGAATGTTGGCATCACCCGACTTGAGGGGACGGGGGGGGTCCAGTGGTCCACACTTTATTTTGTTTTGAAAAACATCATTTTTAGCGCAAAGCATTTTCAGATGGTGGTGGCATGACATCAAGCCTGGATGTAATAAAGGTATGAATGCTCACAGCACTGGACAGAGCTGTGTTGTTCCTGTCAGGCAGAAACCTCTCATCTCCAATATTATTTTTGTAAATTAACACCCTACTTGATCATAATACTACAGCGTCCACACAAAAACATCAACAGTAGCAGATCCACAAGCTTGTCGATCTGCTACTTTTGCATTTGAATCCCGAAAAAGTAAAGATTTTGGACATATGAGGTTTCCACCCGACAGAGACCATTCCATGATTGATTCCAATAAATGTCCCAAGACTCCTAATTTCATTGCACTTCACAGACAAGCGGACGTTGTCTGTGAGACTCTCCAGAGCGCAGAGCAAACACAACTGAAGTCAAAGCAAAGGGAGCACAAACTGCTTTAAGGTTTCCAAAAAGCATTGGTTCTCAAAGTGGGGTCTGGGGGTCCTTGAGAGGGTTCCAGGGGGTCCCCCGTCAGGAACCAAATGGACCCTTATGTGGCTGTAACACTGAGTGCACAAATGGATTTGTACACTTATGTTGGTCCGTGGTAATGGGTGAGGTCACTATATCAGTTATTTAATAATTCTTTGACACTTATTCTTTCGGTGACACAACACCACAAATCTTGTATGGGGGTCCCTGGATCTTCAGATGAGCATCTGTGGCCTAATAGACATAAATGTATTGATCTGTTAAAAGTTTGAATCACGGTCCTGACTCCTGACTGAAAACTTTCTCTAATACGAGGAGGAAGGTATTTCCCAGGCTGATGATGTGATTATTGACTGATTGATGCATAAGGTAGGCAATAGTGGGACAGGAGTACAGCGGGAGGTAATTACCTCTCCATCATAAAGCTCTCCTCA